>NW_022739618.1:167068-350570 GCF_011630105.1 Anneissia japonica
AGGTCCCATAAAAAAAATTATTAGTTTATCACCCTATCAAAGAATAAAAACTAATGAGGGAGGGAAGCTTGTTTTTTTTTTGTTTTTTTTTTGCTAACCCTGCCCTCGTTTTACCAATGTTCACAAGTAAATCAATGGTTAGGGACACATATAAAAAGTCATAAGAATGAAATCAAATTTATATTTAAAAAAGATGTTTTTGTTGTACCAGTAAACATATTTGCAAAAAATCCTGAGCTTTTCAAGTGAAAAAAGATGGAAAAAGGACCGTTTGAAATAAAAATATATGTTGATTGAAAAAAATAAATAAATAAATTTAAAAAATCAGATTTTTCCCAAAAGTGATGAGGGAGCGGGTGATAAACTAATAATTTTTTTTATAGGACCTTATGAAAAACTTTGGTTCTAAAATTATTTTTAAAATCTGAAAATAGCCATATATAACAAGAGCTTGAATTGAAGATTAATACTTAGGAATCAAATTGTAGTTTGTACTGAATTGATGAGCTCCCATTCCCAATGAAATTCCAGGTTGTCTCATATTCCACCTCTGCCTCTGGTGTTTAGCATGGTGTTGCTAGTACATGATATTGCGCAGGCTCCAAAGTACAGCTGCAAGTGTTGGGTTGCTTGTTTATTATTTCTCTGCTGTGGCAACTGTGGTTGTCTACTAATGGCTTCAACTAATATAATTTGCTAGGTAATCATTTGTAATTACTGTGTTGATGATTGCTATACACATCTACCTCTAGATATCAGCTAATTTCATGATGGTATTTGTCTCAACAAAGATATAAACTTCAAATTTATGTCGTATTGCATTTAGCCAAATATGGATATTAATCCAGTAGTATAAAAAGATTGAGTGAATCAGGATTTATTCAAATTATCTTTATATTTTTCCAAGTATTTGGCTGACTAAAACTGAAAATAACTTCTTCTGATCAATTTATTGTATGTGAGGTTATATTCTAAATAATTATGGTGTCCACAGGGAAAATTAGGCAGGAGCCCTTAGCAATTTACTTAATTTAAAAAAAATTTCACTTAAAAAGGTATGAACAGATAAATATAAATGTAGAATTCGAGGTGAAATATATGTAGACTATACCCTATGGGACTATACCATTAGCGATTTGATCTTGTGTGCGTTATAGTCAATGTGCATGTTAAAGAACGCAGTACACTCTTCGGAAGAGAGTAGTGGGATTGTGTCCCGGTGTACTGCTCAATCACCACCAGAAGGACCCCACTGGAAATATGTCATCTTCAGACTTTCATGGGTCATCCTTTGCGTTTACCCCGAATAAATATATCCATCCATCCTGTTAAAACTCAGAAATGTTAATTGACGGCTTGGCTTGCTTACAAGACAGATAAAATGGCAGCTAGATCGTTAGTGAGATTTTACACGCTATCAAGGAAGAACGTAAGAAATCAAGAGCCTTCATGAACTCAGTAATAGACTGGTTAATTGTAATTGATTTCATTGCATCCTGTTTTGCTCCTCTTGACACTGATTTGGCTGGATGTGATATAGAGTGCAATTTTGTTTAGTCGTTAGGGTCAGTGTAATAAATAGGTTGTAGTCTACTGTTATCTTCTTCGCCAAATCAGTTAAAACTACTGTAGAATTAAGGAGACACCTTTGGGACCAAAAAATGTCTCGTTAACATGGATGCCTTCTGAATAGGGGCCATTACGTTGGCCAAAAAAGTGGGTGTCCTAAAGAGGGGTCTACTGTATTCTAAAATATTTCCATATAGTTTGCTCATTGCTGTGTTTTATAAACCTTTATGAAATTTTAGTTTTTTTTTCGGCCAGAATGAAAAACATTATTTTAAAGTTGATTAGGTGTTTCTATGTTTAGTATAATTTTTTGTTAACATTTTATGACGTGGATTTATATGATGATTGCGGTAGTGTAAAGTCTTTAACAAAATGCTGAATCGGTACATTTAAAATGTGTCCTCATTGTTAGTGATGACTTGGAAATAGTTATCTTTTTAACCTCCGTAGGTGTACACTACATAGGAAATACTAGGTAGTAAGTGTTAAACATCAACTTCACCTTGTTTTAGTGTTGTAGAATCCATAATGTAATTGAAGGGTCCTGAATTGGAATCCCAATAGGGGGACATGCATTTATTCTCAATTAATTATCTGACATCTCAACTAGTATGTAACTGTGCAATAATGTTTTGTTAACCCATGTATGACCCCGTCCCCTGTCTAGGGAGTTTTGTTCCCACCCCCTCATTGGGAAATGATTCACCAAAGTTTTAATGAAATAAGCGCATATCAGTATGTGTGGTTTGTTCACATTTAATTTACAACCATTAAATTGTTGACTACACAGTGCATGCATTATATACATTTAACAGACCAGTGAACATATTAAATTCAAACCATTCAGCAAATTACTTTGGAGATAAGAGAAAATTGAGATTTGATAGGAAGTGTACAAAGGCTGCAGCCAAATAAATCATTTTGGCATCAATCTACACCACAAAACAATGGTAAACTTAAAACTGGAAGGATATATCAGGAGCCATAAATATGAAAGCTATTCTCAGGGGTAGGTCGAAGTGGATGGGCTTTTGTGACTGAAGTTGTTAAAAGCTATGTACTGTGAGTAGTAGTAAATAGTGCTGGCCTAGGAATTCAAGGTCATATCCAACTTAACATTAAATTGACTATTATTAATTAACCTCATAGTCCATGTTCTTTTTTAATCTTGTTTATTTGTTTATAGGTCAATGATTTTAACCATGAGGTTTGTTTATTTGATGCCATGGTTGTTCAGACATGGTTTCTTGGTACTAACAATGAACAAGGATGTTAGAAGCTTGTATTTCAAATACAAGTCCTTAAACACTTCCCATTTTCATTGTGTATCACTTTAAGGACTTCTTTGAGAATTATTCTTCCCCCATCTGTTGCCTCTATCTATCTAAAATGTCTCATCTTTTTAAAAATTTCATAACCTTTTCTTTAAGGTTTAATAATGTTATTAACCTAACTTACTCTCAGCGTAGCACAAAACTAAAGAGCTAATGGATATTTAATATTTTAACTAACAGAAAATATTTCATATATAGAGGAGTGAAAGGTACCTGTAGTTATAAAGTGAATGTCTTCAGATGATTTAGCAAAAGACTTCGGCTAGATATATATCTCTATAAAAACATCCATATTCCTTGTTAGTACAAATCTATTACATGAACTTGTATATGAATTTATTCACTCTTAAAAAATAGGTATACACTGTTTCATCAGCCCCCTCTGTGTATTTGGGTTGAGTATTGGGCAATTGCTGAAATAGTCCTTAATTCTGTCTGTTACTGTCTCATTTACAGTTGTTCAAAGCCAAGTCCTTCAGTATCTAGGATGTAAACTATCAATTCACACTCCACGCTTCAGGTCTCATGACCAGAAGCGAGTTATTTTTATTTAGTATCAAGTTATTGGTGTTCACAGTGTAACCAGCGAAAGGTTGTAGTATGTGGTGGTCTGCAAGCGTTATTTGGCGCCGAGGCCGTTTGATCCCACACGTGATGCCATAAACAGGTTATTAGCTGTGGGCTTGCCTGATGATTGATTGGCCTCTAGGCTATTCCCGATTTAATTTGTTTTTCGTTGTTTTTAATACATTTCACATTTTTGTAAATTAACATGATTAGAGGGATATTGATCATTTTGTAGTTACAACTAGCCAAAGGGATGTTGGGATGATAGGGGTTATTATGGGAAGATGCATGTAAGTCAGTTAGATGATACAAAAAGTATCATTTAAGTAGGAAATTAATTTCAAAATCATTAGTTTAGTCTTCACAACAATTAAAGTAAAAGGATATTGTTCTTAATTAAAGATCTATGTAATAAAGTACCTTGTAAGGTCTACAGGATACTATTAAGAAGAGAATTAATCTCCAGCTAAAAAATTCCATGTGTTTGTCTGTCCAGGTTTAAAGAAAATATTGAAGCATAAGCTCCCTGTTTTCAGCACCCTTTCCATAAAGATTACAACACCACAGTCAGTTGTCAAGGCTTATTACAGCCTAGACATCCATCAATACTCATGCATTACTTAAGGGATTTGTGATTAGATTTCTATAAAATTATTTGTTTCATGAAAAAATAGAAAGAAATATTAAATGAAGACAAGTTCACAAAGAATGTGAAAAGATGAAAAACTCTGTTTTGGTGCTATTTGGTACTTTGTATTTATGCAGAGCACTTTCCAAGTCTTCACAGTGGATGCATTTCATACAATACATCTTGCTTGTACAGGTATACATGATGTAATGTAATATCTATTTCTATTATCTGTACATGGAATTAAGATTTGTTTTGACAGATAATACATTGTAGAGTTACTGCACAATTAAAAAAAAGAAGAAAAACAGAAATATTATTTGATATTTACGCAAGATGTTTCGGCTAGTTGGAGCATAGCGAGGCTACTAATTCAAGGTATTTAAACTAGTTGATGGAAAAATCTTAGTCCATGTAAATAATATAATTATAACGTTGGATATTATGTGTACAGGCGAACAAACAAGTTTCTACAAGTGTGAGGTAAATTATGTGGTTTCCATATCTGTTGTATTTTAAGTAGTCTTAAGAGTTTCTGCATTAATGGCGAATGATTAATGATGCATTAGCTCGCATTGTGTTCACATCAACTAAGCCCCTAGGGTGGTTCATGTTTGTAGCCATCTCTCATTCCTACCTACACTTGGCTTTCAAATCTACTTCATACTATGAGACAAACATTTGTCTACAACCACAAGGGAGACCTTTTTGGAAAATACATTTGGCAAAGCATCAAGCATTTTAAACTCAATTATAATTTAACAAAAGTTTACCATTCTGTTTGTTTGTTTGTTTTTTTCAATGGCATTTGAGAAAATGATGTAAAATTCTGTAAGGTCTAATTATATTCTATAGATAATTTTGTTTTTATTATGAAAGTGTGCGTAGGTGTATACCAAGTTGTGAAGGTGTGTAATTTAAACTGTAGAAATTGATTTTGTCTTGGTGTGAGGTTAATATCTTTGATCAAACAGTCAGTCGTCTTTGAGTACATTTTACATTTTATTGGCTGCCTGCTAGTCTAACAATAATGAATGATATCTACTATTAATCATGTATGATTGTTTTGCACTCAGACATATAGTGCAAATTTTGAATATTTGTGTAAAAACACAATATAAGGTGATATTTTTTGTCAAATACTGTTAATGGAAAGATGGTATGCATTGAATATATTACATCCTTTATACAAAATATCTACCCATTAATGTATTAACGTGTGTACTGTTAGTCACACTCAGTATTATAGTATGGGTATATTGCAGTTTGTAAAGGAAGATGATATTTAAGTTATTATTTATTCCATGATGTCATTAAGCCTAGTCAGTATTATTTTCTCTGTGATGGGAGATTATTTTTATAAAATATAATGATATTGATATATTTTTTTAAATTTGCTTTATAGACAAATAAAATAAACAGGAGTTAATAATATTTTTTGTTAATATATAGAGTAAAAACAAATCTCTGTTCTTATAGATTTCACCCGCATCTAAAATATATTTTATGGCTATCATAAATTATGTCTATAGAAATTGAATTTAAGGATGTGGTTTATTTATTGAGTAAGAAAAAACGGTTTCTGAGAATGGTTTTTTCAATGAACGATTTTCAGTAGAAACATAACCTCAAGCATTTACTTTTGGGGACCATCCATTAAATTGTTGTCAATTTGGTACAAATATGCAAGGGGGAGGGGTTGACACTGTTGGCATACAGTATGTATTCTATTATGAAAATGATAATCTCACCATGACAAAAATAATCATTTAATTGTGTATTATTTTAGGGGGAAGGACGGGTATACAGAAACAATGTTTTCTACTCATTGTTAAAATGATGAATGTAATGGATGACCTCCTAATTTTTGCATTGTAAATAGGGAGTCGTTGACCTGGTTTTCACACATGTTTTTTCCTTTTTTTTTCTCAGTCTCAGAGATTTATTTTAAAGTAATATAGGACGATTTATAAATATCACAGCATGTGTACAGCATATTAACAAATTCATCAAAGGTCGTTGGCTTCATGATTCAGAATTATATACATTCACCAATCACAAATTTCGCTACATAATTTTCATACTGAGTGCAATGCATCCCATTGGAAATTTTATGTTACAAATATTGATTGATACATTTTTTGATGTTCTTACTATTACTCTTCTGTTTTTTTTTTGTTTTTTTTTTTGTTTGGTGACCTTTTTTAACTGAAGTACTCAACATTCCTGTAAAATATGAACTTCCTTCAAAACCTTTTTCTCCCAGTTATTAAATATTCAAAAATCTGTATCTCATTCACTGTTCCCCAGTGAGAATTTGTGTGTGCCTAGGCCTTAAATAAGATAAAGAATTAAGGCGAAGGTGCATACCCTTGTAAAATACCTGGATGGAAAAACATGAATTATAAATATCTAACTTTGTAATAAGGCCTTCTTATATTCAATTCAAATATATTATTTAAAATATATAAATAAGAAATTTTCCTAATAATTACCTTTTTTTTAATTATTATCTTTAGGTATATGTAGAATTTGATGGGCAAGACTGGGAAAAACGTGATTGGGTTAAAGTTCATGAAGAGACTAACCTGGTATTTCTAGTGGAGAAAACAATTGTTTGGTGCAAACGTAGTGATCCGTACTCAACCAGGGGTGCCAGTATACTTTGGCCTGCATTGGTAAGTTATTTTTTAACACTACTTACCTCCCAGATACAGATTTAAGTACTCTGCATATTCTAAAAGAAATGTCTATCTTATATAGTGCATTGCTTAATCTAGGCACTTTCAGTTATTACCTGGGACATTGAAACAAATACATATATTACAGTCGACTCCGCCTAAGTCAAATCTAATGGGACTGGCATAAAAAGATCGAGTTATACAGATTTCGACTTGCATATTTTCGAGAAAAAAAAAAAATATATTAACATAGAACAATACTATGTGTACTCAATGCCCACAAAATCAATTTCACACAAAACCGAACATTTTTTTAAGTCCCAAAATCATTCCTATTCTTCTTTTAATAAAATACTTTCCTGAAAACATGAACTCCTTATTCCGAATCTCGGACGATTTGTCCAATTCAGGACGGTAACACTCACTGGAAAAACTAGAAGATAGTTAAATAGACATCGTTTAACGACAAGCGTACCACACACTGTGAAAACGAGACGCTTAGCTGTACTCGCATTGCCTTGAAGATTATCTGTTGATTAACATGACACGCCAGTAGACGTTTTGTTGGTTAATTATAAAGTGAAATTTAGGTACGCATGCCAATGTTTTAATTAGTGTATATTCTTGCTTTAGTGTATTCTTGACTTTTTCAAAAATTCGACAAGCGTACCACACACTTTGAAAACGAGACGCTTAGCTGTACTCGCATTGCCATGAAGATTATCTGTTGATTAACATGACACGCCAGTAGACGTTTTGTTGGTTAATTATAAAGTGAAATTTAGGTACGCATTCCAATGTTTTAATTAGTGTATATTCTTGCTTTTAATCCTTCAAAACCATTTGGAATCAACTTGAAATAAAGACGGAGCTTGACAAAGCAAGTTCCCACTGGTTACTCTTTTTAGTAGACGTCTTAATTCAAATTCGTTAGATTCGTCAGTGTAAATTGCAAATGCACCTCAAGATGCCATTCAAAACAAGTTACTAATTTTATTACGGAGGAAATTTGTAGAGAATAAAATCTAATTTGTTAGGTTTATTTAGATTTGACTCTAAAATAATACCATGAGGGTTTCTTATTTGTTTTTTGCTTTGTTTTATAAATTTGTTTAACAAAACATTCTTGATTACACCGAGCTTGTTTACTGTCACGCACTATGAAACTTTGGGCGATCTGACGTCATCACAGCCGAAGCACATGTCTAGTGCAAAACACCCCTCGAAAACGGACCAATTGGCGGGCAGGCAGAGTTTTTGGGGGGCGTGACCTATTCTGTTTACAACTAGACTGCCGACCAGCAAGTGGCATTGCCCAACAAAGAATGTGTGCTTGGAAAAACAGACCTAAAAAAATGCACGCAAAAACAATATAAAAATCGCATCAATTTTATTGGTAATAATTAAATTTGCTGAGCAGTACAGCAAAACAACATGTATTATTATATAATGTGTTGAATTTGCGTAGGCTAGGCTAGGCCTAGCCAAAAGAATCCAGGGCTTTGATAAATCAGTTAAATAGCTAGGCCCAGACTACAATAATCTTGTTCAAAATGGGTTCAATACAAGTTCTCTAAACTGAACTGGACGACAAACTGAACATTGGAGCCGGTCTGGAGGGGTGTCTGTATTGTGAGAGTAGACTGCAACTTACGACATACGATCGTGTGATCCAAGTTCCACATCGCGCTGTCTGAGATGTTAGTTTTGACTTGGCTAACTTGTTGCCGTACAACAAGGATTCAACTTTGTATTTTCCCACGGCTGTGTATTTTCCCACGTACGCTACAAAATTTGGAACTTCGAATTGTGTGGTTGAAATTACTTTAAAATTGGCCTATCCGGACCGGAAATTCCGTTGATATAGCTGAAATTCGACTTATAAAAATTTGATTTAAACAAACAATTTACACAGTAATACATAGGAAAGAATTGGGACTTTTTCAAAAATTCGACTGACGCGAATTTTTTTGACTTAAACAGAGTCGACTTTGGCAGACTCGACTGTATATTGAACAAACTCGGCTTGTTGTTGTGGGACTACTCATTTACCTGTATGATGCAGCAGCTAGAAATTAGCGTCTTATAGTACTAAGTACATGCCTTTAAATCCTAGGTATACTATAGATCAAAAATAGTGATAAAATACATTTCACAAGGGCATAAGCAAGTGACCAGAGTAGGAATTAAGCTCTCGGCCTTAAAGTTGAAAGACCCACCTCGCCAACTGCTTCCATTCCCATTTGCTGTTAAGTTATTATTACGAATGCATTACGACAAGAAATAAAGTGATTGAGCATTTCTGGTGATTTTTACATGCTACAGTTTCAATCAATTATATTAATGGTATTCATCGATTTCATGAAAACAAAAGCTGTTTTCGTATGTACGAATATTAAAAGATTGATGTGTGGAAAATCACATCTTAATGCATTTTACAATTGTATATTGCAAGTAAAAAAAAAATACAACTTAATAGTATTCGGAGCAGTGAGAAAAAAAAACCAAATCGAGAATTCTTGATACAAAATTCATGTTTTCTAGGAATGTAATAAGATAGAAAAAGGAGATCAGGTACTTACCATTAGTGTAAATCATTAGTTCTGTCAAACTGTCATTCCTCTTTATTTGCCTATTTATCTCACTGCTAATGCCAAGGCTATTAATAGTTGCCATGGATATGCTCCCTGCTACAAAATCTTTAAAGGTGCAGCCTCATGGTTTTATGTAGATAATTGTTGGTAGGGCCAAAGAATAAAAAATCTTATTCAGGCTCTCTTGTAAACAGACTAATTTGAATATTTGATTGGCACATCAATAAGATTCAGAGATTGGTCATGATTAAACAAATGTTTTGTACTGGAAAAAAACGTTGCAGGGAATGTCTAGACCTATAAGTTAAGTGTCGAACAAAGTCGTAGGAATGCCATATAGTCTCCCAGGAATGTCCCTTTAAATCATTCATGTAGGATTTTCTGGATATTTTGTTCTGCATATTAAAAAGATTGTACTAGCAGACTTGGAATGCAAATTTATGAAAGCTGGATGCCTGCTCCAAATCCTTGTTAAATCTTCCCTTTTATTTTAATATTTTGAATGCTCCTTTTTCTGAAGTAGATAAAAAAATTCCTTTAATCTCATTTTTACAATCATTACTTAATATGTAAATAAATTTTTATTGCATTTTAATAATGCTAGTGATTTGGTTAGTTAATTAAACCAAATAATATTGCTTCCTGTCATTATTTCTTAAATTATTTGCTACAATATGATTAATTGTTTCATTGATATTTTACACATTGACTTTAATTATAATTCTATAAATCTGTCCCTTATAATCTGAATGTACAGGAACCTAGAATTATTAATTTGAATTTTAAAAAAACATAAAAGCCAGGTCATGGCTTCATCAAGCGCATACAGGGTATCACAAATAAACAGCAAACATTAAAAGTGTTAAATAAATATTAAGCATGTCATTAGAATTTAGAATATATATATATTAAATATTACTAAAAATGCCATAAATAATAAATAATGTATTGTTGATGGAATGTTTCTACATCTTAGATGTTTCAACATTTCAATTAATTTTTCATCACATTGTATTCTAAATGCTCCATATTAAAATGTCTTGAGTGTCTATGTCATGTGACCTGATTATTATGGAAGGAGGACAAAGAACAATTACTTTTGATTACCACACAGGTCGGCACGAGGATCTAGAAAAAGTAACACGTTGAATTCATTCTAATTGCACTGACATGATTTTTGTTGTAATCTTCCTTCTTGTCTTGCATTTCCTTATTGTGCCTAATTGTACTAGTTGACAATAACAATGTAATTGATGGTTTATAAGTACTAGCATTATTTTGAACATCAGTTGTGTACATAATTAAACAGGTGATTACATAATTCATTTTCAATAAATGAAGGTAAATATTGATTAGAATTTAACCTAATAAATTGTAAATGAAAGTATAGAACATTAAATTCTAGACAGTAGCAAAAAATTAAAGATGTACTATATTATAAGAGAATTTTATAATATAAAGTATGCATTGTAAATTATTGAATAAAAATAATCATTACAAAATTGTGAGTACATAAAAATATAATTTGAACATTTTTGTTGATTTATTTTTTACTTTCTTTTTGTAATTCACAAAATTTTGATAATATTTAATGACGTAAATTTTTGCTTTCCTCTTTTATAATTCACAGAATTTTGAGGTAATTGAAGATAAACTTGGTCTTGAGTCATCAGGCCTGAATCCTATAGAATTTTTCCACGATCGAACCCGTGCGTTTCCAACTGCTCTCCAGATACATCCGTTTGAGGTTTGTGCATATTTTAACCACATGTACTTCTTAGAAAGACATAGAATAATATTATCGAGAAGGATGAAAGCCGAAATTATCAATGTGCGGAAAAGGTTAATCTAAATTAATTAAGAAAATTACAAAGTGGCACAACGGGGGTGAAAGCCAACGTCAACCTTGGAATTTAATGTGAATTAATTTATTTCCTACTGAACCAACAGTAAGGTTTTAAACTGCTAATCACAGGAAGATGTTTAATTTGCGCACAAGCTAGAATATCCATGCAACACTTGCTGCTCTATGGTGCAGTAAAAAAATCAGGCAAGGCTAAAAAAGATATAGGCTAGGGAGTGGCGGTGCCAGTGGTTGGTCTAGGGACCTTAAGGACCTTGTCATTTTTTTTGGACACTGCTTTCAAAAGAAATGTTTACACTCTTAGAGTGCCAATTCAGGACCTGTTCCTAAAACTTACTCCAAACACAGTGGGACTGCGATGAATTTGGGCTCTTGTTAGTGTCAGGAAACTTGGACCTCTTGTCTTTGTCAGGGGTCATGACCCCTGTCATGAACCTTGGTCTAACCTTTAACTTTAAAGCATTTCCAGTGCTGCCACTGAGAGAAGATAGAAAGTCAGGCCTACTGTAGTCAGATAAATGCAAGAGAATTGGCAGAGAAACCAATTTTTGGAGATGAATGTACTTTTGAACTCTAGCACTTTTCTATTTGCGTCATTTTTATGGCTTAAGTGTATCTCCATAGTGCATGCAGCCCTTATTTTAGTCATTTATCTCAACACACTATCAAATAAGATAGGCTACTGTTGCATTGTAGTTTAATGAGAAGCTTTGTAAAAGAATCCATGACATTTGTGAGTGGGGAGGGAGTTGTATGCAAGAAGATTGATGAGAGAATAGATTATGATGTGTTATAGTTCATAGTTCATGGGTCAGAGAACTTTCAACCAGTCTGGTGTCAATAGGGAGCTTTCTATTGCATGACGACGGTAGGACATAGAACGTAATGACGTCAGTAAAAGTCATCTGCGCATGCAAGAAATTTAAGGTCACCTCGTCAAGTAGATTCTGGAACGCAGTTTGGCCAAATCTACGTATGCAGACGAACGTAGGACGCCAGGTAGTACCGTCACGCATGAGTGATTCCGTTCTAGCGTTGTGTCGTCACACATATCAAAAGCTCCCTATTCAAAGAAAATAACCTTGACTCTTTTTCTTATATTTGTTAATCATATTTGATGATTCTTTCAATCTTGTCTTTTGAATACTTACATATACTTTTTATCATTTTGCAACAATTCTATTGAATAATTTGCATAAATTTATCAATTTTAGGAGCTTTTCTCACTCTAGTAAAATTTAACCCTTTTATTTCTAGAGTAATTTTATTCAAATGCTTAAATAAGAGTGTATATGGTACAGTTGCTTACATTAGTAAATAATTTAAAGTCTATCCACATTATCACAGATATTTATTAAATGAAAACTTAATAGTATAGTGTGAACAGAGCATTATTCTTGGATAGGATATATGTCATACTGTATTCACATGGTATAACTTGCGCCTTTGTCATTGGTCTAGTAGCATCCTCTGAAAAGGTGACATTATTAACTGTATTTATCATCTCTCCATGAAGTACATGAGAAAGCAATTTCATTGCGGTATCTTAAGTGCACTTGGCAATGCAATGGTTGGTTAGTCGTTGAACCGCCACAAACATACTTCAGAGATTTCAAATTATTTTTTACAAGACAATTCCACAAGCAACTTATCACTTGCAAAACTTCTGAATAACAGACTTTGTATCAACAAAGGGAACAGATCTGGGATATTTTTTTTTAATTTTTTTAAAGATAACATATCTTCAGCATACAGTACACTGCAGGTTCAAGGATGGATATATTAAGAAAAAGATAAGATAAGCTCCACTTTGTGGTTAAAGTTCCTTCTCACAATCACATGCATGCTTTACTTTAGCCAGTCTTTTATTTTTTAAATAATTTTGAAAATTCTGTTGCCTAAAATTCTGGTTTGAATGACAAAATAACATTGAGGAGAATATTCGTCCCTTCTTACTACTGTAGTTCTGAAACATTTTTCGAAAGGAAATACACACTTAAAAATGGAAGTCCCACATATCATCTGGTAATAATTTAGCGTAATCCGACATTAACCCTTGTCAATCATGTTGAAAACCAACATCCTGAGCGCATGTTTTGTCTGATTTTTGTGACTTTTGGGAGTGAAACATGGAGGAGAGGGTAGAAAGGTTGTTAATGTATATCCTTTGTATTGCAGACATTCTCTGCCAACAGCATATTATAAATTAGGCTACATACGACACAATTCATCATGAAAGAAACAAGTTTGTCCTAAAAATGTAAGATCCAAGATTGAAATGCTATAAATTTCCATATTTTCTCATAAATGAGAGCAACAACAGACTCCTTATTTTTTATAATGAGCATCTCAGAATTCCAATACTGTAGTTAGTAATTACTATAGTGAGTGTTTCCCTTAATGGATTGAAACAAATGCACAAAAAAAGAAAACATGAATTTCAAATCAAGATAATTCTGCCCTTTTATTGCTTAAGTCAATTTTTATCTTCCTGTAGTGTTAGTAATTCCTCATTATAACCAGTAGCTATTTTATATCCATTGTCAAGGCCTAGAGTACATCTTTTGTTGTTAGGGATTTACAGTACCAGTAAATCTTTGTTGTACTATGATGTCCTTGTTTGTTACTGCACTTACTACTATAGGGACAGAGTGAATATCTCTAAGTTATAATGAATATATTTTACCCAGTTTTTGCTTTATTTCTGTTCTATATTTTATTATGAATGATTAGATTCAGTGATTTTTTTTATCTGTTGCTTACTACTATGCTAAATAACTCTGTCATTTGCATTCACACATTCAAACTAACATTTTAACACAATAAAATAGTATGCTCTTCAAGTGAATAAAATCATTTTGTAGAAATAATAATTTCCATTATAAAAAAGTTTCATTCTTTAATTAAATATAAGACTTATAATTTAATTTAAAATTATGCTGTTAATTTATAAAAAGTTTGAGCATTGGAAAAAGTAACCTATTAACTATCACAAAAAAAACAAACCAGTATTTAATATTACAAAAATGATGGTACTTGTTGGGATGGCAGCTCTTATATTATCTAATGCAAATTATCAGATGCAAATCTGTCATATACTGCTGTGAAGCTTGCACTTATTGATTGCGTCTGACTGATTGTTGAACTTTGTACATTAGATAGATAGTATCTTCTCTTCATGTTAATTATAATAGGTAATGGAATATGTTTATCTAGGGATCATTTGCAAAACTTCACAAGGATAGTAGGCCTATAATACATAGTAGTACCCTATAAAGGCGCACCTTTGACACCAAAGAAAGTTTCCTCTAATAGATGTGTCTCCTGAATAGGGGTTAGCCGTAGTGTTAAAAGATATATAATTTTCTTTGTTTGATGGCCGAAAAAGTGTCCTGTTAATAGTGGTGTCCCCTTAATTAAGGTGTTTCAAAGGAGGGATTTTTTTTACTGTATATACCATGAATTGTTTATTTATAAAGGGAAACAATGTTATTGATGATGTTAAATATGGTTTGTTTTTTTTGTTTTTGTTTTTTTTTTCTTTTTTTGGTATTACGTATTTAAACTTATGTTTTAACTCAATTATTCAGTCCCCAAATCTTCCTCTCTCCTTCAACATGTAGGCCTATCTATTAATATTTTTTACTTCAGGGTTATTTCAATTTCCTTATTGAATTATGTCTGTAGTCTCTCTTTTTGTCTCATTTTAAGTTGGTTAATTTTGATGCTATTCAGATTCTGGTTTACTGTACTGGCTCTAGTTGAACCAGTAATCATGAGATACTAAGTTGAGCACTAAACTAATTAAACTACATATTAATTATTTTGACCTAGTGTTGAGATTTTAACCTAATGATGGTTGTTGATTATATCCTTTTTCAATAAAAATCAAGTAAACACCTAAAATAATAAGCTGTCATTTTAACCTACTATATGAATAAGGCAATTACTTAAACTACTAGCAGATCACATTAAATGTTTATATTGTATTATTTCCCCCTACAAGATGGATGTGCTTGTTTTCTAGCTGTTTCGCTTGTCAAGTGGATGAATAGAAGGGCGAATGTTGACTTTGTGGAATTGGTAATATGAGCTTATACAGACATTCTTGCCAAAATGGCTACTATGGTGACCTACAACTCACAAGGTCACAGCATAGTTCTCAAAAGCAATTGCCAACTATAAACAACATTTGGTTAGTTATGAGCCCATTAGGGATAGGCACTGTTACAGGGTTCCCTGTATGTGATATAACAGTGAATGCTTTCAAATTCAACGATTTCATAATAGTACAGCACTCATTGTTAATGAACAGTTGATGTGTTAATGGCACAATTGGGCTGTTATTAGTAGTAATCTTTTATTTATATGATAATGGTGTGCTGTGGTTTTGATGGTTTCCAACTTCTAATTTCAAGGTCTGTTGTTCAACTGTAATAAAATATATTAATGTCAACATTTTTTCACATCACTACCTATAACCTAAATTTTCAAGCCTCATAGAGTCATTGTCTGTCCCTAAAAATTTGATTTGGTGGATTTATGATAGTTGTAAAATAATTTATTTTTAAGAACACATTCTTATTAGAACACCGAGGCTGAAATTGCTTTAAAAATAAGAACAAAATAAGAACAAATTGAGGCTGAGGTAAAATGTCAAATGAGGTTTTTATAAGAAAAATGTCAAATGAGGTTTTTATAAGAATGAAAAAAAAATAGAAAAACCAACAGATACAGTAAAGTATTAATGTTTTAAAAGGTTATTTTTATAACAGTAATATACAGCTGTACAACGAAATAATTTTCGTTTGTAAAATAAGAACATTTTGAGCCTGAAAAAAGTAAGAACACAGCCTTTGCAAAATTGTACTGGTTGTTATAAAAAGTATATGGTATGAAAAATTCAATTTATATTTTAGATCCTTAATAAATATTAAAATAGTATAAACAATAGTTAATTATTTTATAATGTTCAAGCTTTTCATAAATTATTATTAATGACAAGTTACTGAAATTGTGATTGGAATTACTTGACAAGTCGATAAATAGCTATAAATAATTATAGTTAGTGCCGTATCTAGGGCGGGGCATGGTGGCACATGCCCCTCTCTAAAAAAGCTCACGCCTTCCCAGAAAATATTTGAATAAAAAAAACTATGTTCAAGTAAATAAAAATCACATATCACCTTATTTTGCGTGCTAGCTCCCCTTCACTCCACCTTCGCACCCCATTAGCCCTTCCCCCTCCCCCTTCCTAGAATCCCAGATACTCTCTGCAGTATAGCATACATGTTGATGGCTGAAAATTACCTTGTATCTTGTTTCATGATTATTATTCTGTGCATTATCCTAATTGCATATTTTACAGTGTGGTGTCATCTTGTGCATTCCACATTGTCTCTCCTATCTAAATACTTCATTAATTTCTCTCTTCTCTGAAGCCTTCATTAAATTCTCAGCTACTGCAGAATCTAGTTCTTAGGGCATTAATCAATTCTTCATTCATTGCCTCTGATTCTTGATAGTACTCGGTTAATGGATAATATAATTACATATCGTGTTGTTTAGCATGTTGCATCAGATTTTAATACAAATCTGATGTAATTATTAAAAAATGTGCGCCATCCATCATCAAGTAATCTATAAATAATTCCAAAACGTTTTTCTTTGTTCTTTATGTATAATATATTTAGCTTTATTGCATGCATATAATAATATTAACTTTTTTTCTTTTTTTTTAGATACAGGCAATTCATGGTTTTTTTAACATTATTTACTCTGTTTTCTACTACTGCTTTCTCTCCATATTTGTTCATTTTGCAACACCTTTCTAGTCTGGGTTTTTTTATGTAGTCAAAGTACCCTGTTAGTACTACAGTATTTTTTTGCATAATAATTTTAATTAGCATTACTAAAAGTATAGAAAGTATCTTAACTTCGGTTGAAATTCACTGTGTGTATATACTCATGAGATTGTTGATAAATTGTGAATGGCCTTATATTTCAAATAATAATGATGCCTATTAATTATAATCTTGCTTGGGCATGAAATCAATATTTTGTTGGCATTTTCAACTTTGTGAGGGCAAAATCAGGAGATTGATGGCAAGGATATTTTTTTACACTTGCTTGACTGGGCTCATGGTGATAACAATTGCTGCTTTGTACTGGTATTCCTCCAGGGCTTATTTTCTTTGTGGGTAGTTAGCCATCATTGCCAAATAAATGGTTTTAGAAGGTTGCTGGCATTTTGTGATGACTGTAAACTAAATCCCTTGGTCTAAACAGATTACCTATTTTTTCACAACTTTTCTATTAAATCCTCACTAGGCTTAGCCTTAACTGTTAAATGATGATTCCGCATTTGTACTTTGTTCTCTTGTTGTACATAAAAGTAAAATATTGTTTTATTCACCTTCATTGATTGATAACCTTTCAACCATTTGCGGTAGATAAAAACATGTGGCTAGTTGTTTCAATGGAAAGATAATTACAGTAAATAAATAAATAAATTTCTGTAATTGAAAGGCTAAATAATAAAAATAAAGATAAAAATAATAATAAAAATAATAAATAAAAATAATAATAAATAATAAAAATAAAATAATATAATAATAAAGGAGGCCCTTGTTATTTGATATAGTGAATTTGTTAATTTTATCTAATATACCATTCTCACAGTGTGTGTAGGCCCTATTCATTTCTTCAATTTTATTATAGGACTTGCATACCTTAAGTTTTCTACTACTTTGCATATGTCCAATTTTCTTTTGGTTTATTTGTATGTTGCTATTGTTACCATGCTGTTTCTATTAAGTTCTATGTGTTACATGTAATGTTGTAGTGATGATGTTTGTGCATTAAAATAGTTGTTCTTTCTCCTAGATTTCAATTCTGTTTTCAATTCAAATAAATTACCAACTGTAGTCCTACACTTCCTGTTTTGAACATATTTTAAAAGCCTAGAGTATTCGCTTATACAATGTTCAGTAACTGATTTGCCTGAAAACAAGAATAGAATATATTTACAGAAATATTAATTGCACAAGCTGGTGAGCAGTGGTTTCCAGAGCAAAGTGTACAAGTGATTAATATGCTTTATAACAATGATTGGCCTTGGAAGATAGCCTAATTAAGGCTGGGAAAATATCACAAGGCTAATTACTTTTAGTTTAAACAGACAACTGTTAAGTATGCAAATTTTACAGGTAATGCTATATAATTAAGGCCATTTGCAAAGTAATATTTTATGATGTTTATTATCTAGGGATCATCCATTTTTAAAAGCATTTTCAAGAGAACGAGAAACATACTCTTTTAGTCGGGCCACCTCCTACATTTAATAAATTACAAAAACTAATGATTATTAATCATAATCTGTTAATCTAATGACCATAATTTTTTAGAATAAGTCATCATGATTTTTATATTTTTCACAAAAGCAAACATACCATGTTGATATTGTGAGGAATATTTATTTAACCACTAGAATTTATACTTTATGGTCTATATAAAAAATGATTTATAATAATTTATGGCCTCTCAATAACATTTACATTTTTACAGTTGAAATCATATTTCCAATCAGGGATTTACTGTTTATACCGATGGCACATTTAAAGGGAAATATTAGCATTGTCAGGTATGTAATATAAATAGCTTTGATCCATATCAAATGGAATGTGTCTGGTATTGAAGCAATGTTAGGCCAAGTGGATAGGGTTCATCATTTGTTTGTTCCTGCCCCCTTCCCAAAAAAAAAAAATTTTTTTAAAAAATAAGTAAGTAGGAAAGGAGATATTTGTTTTTTATACTTAGTTTTTTTAGATAGGACAGACATAAGAAATACATAATGTATGGTACCTTACATCTGTGTTTGCATTCTGTCTAGGACAATCATATCTTTTGAGGCTTACAGTAAATCTAAATGGCTTAGGCATAGTTGAAAAGTTTTCTATGTTTATTCACTGCTGGTAATCATCAGTGAGATTTTACAAAAAAAAAAAAAAATATTTTAAGGTTAAACATGGCCATAAACCTCTGCTATTTAACTTGTAAGCTGCATCTTTTACCCTGACAGATTTCTTTTTTTTTTAATAATGGCTACAAACTTCTACCTCGCTTGCATAACTAGCGTGTCCATATTTAGAAACAGCCAGGCAGCTTGACTAGTGTTTATTAGGGGTGATCGATAAGTAGTGTTAGTTTTCATACATGTGTGTTTGTGAACAGCAGGATACAGAACACGCGTGATTGACAAGCGTTAAGTGGATTGGTTTATGTGTTAGTCAAGAATATCTTGCTAACAAGTTATCAGGTAGTCTGTTGGTGTTACATCATCTTACATTTTAAAATAATGTTCTGTTGGAACTGTCATTAAATTCAGTTTATTTTTGCTATGAAGCATTTTAACAAAGTATTTTACTAGATGAAATTCTCCCAAGGAAGTAGATGCCTAAATACTTATGTAGTATTAGGTTACTGGTACCAGCCATGGCTGTTTTAACATGTCTCAATTAATAAGTCTCTTTGGTTGGCTGGGTAAATTATGGGACATTTTTGAAATGGAATGAATCAACAGTTTATTCACACCAGTTCCGGTAGCATGTACGTAGTGGAATGCAGTATTGTTCCAGAAGAAGGGGGCCATTGTTTCAGAGCAGGGATTGTCTTATTAGCCCTTTTATATATGTGCTTAGTCTACCTTGTAGATTATTGTAGCACCATACATAGCTCCCTCCATGGCTAGCAATACTGGTACTCCCCTGAGCTGAAGAAGTTGCTCATTGTGCATAGTTGGTCAATATGGATTCAATGATGGACTTGAAGTACTAATAACATAAAGCTTCACAGAATTTATTTTATCCTGTGGTCAGTTACTGAATGTGAAAACAAGTTTTTTTTTTTTTTTTACAGTGCTTCCTTGTATTTAGCCTACAACATTAACCCATTTTTTGCAGTAGTTATGCTCTAGATTACATTTAATTTATTCCGATGGTAGCATGATTGCGGATCCCTTGATTGATATGTTTCTTAATATAGCCAGAGAATCGAGAACTATAATGATGATTATTTGTGCTATGAGTATGAACTTGTCACCCTAATAAATAGAGAGTAAAAAAATACAGTGTCTCAGATCCTGGGAATACGTGCCTTATTCTATTATACTTCCTTCCATCGATACAATTTTCTAATAAGAGATAATTGAAATCATTATCTTAACCTCGAAGCATCTGCTTTTCTTATAGAGCGCAGAAGAGGTTGTTGCAAAAATCTTAAGATTTTTTTTTTTGCTTCAAATATAGATTGTCTAATATCAGATTGCTATATTCAGATAATTTTAAATGCTAAGTTACTAAGCAGCCGTTTAAAGGAATTTACTTATGTATGTCTGTACATTAAGAGATATTTTTTAACAATTTAAAAGTCGCATATTTCAGGTTAGATATATGAGAAGATTTCTTTGTTGATTTAAGTAAGCTACTCGTGCTTTTTCCTGTTTACCAACGGCCTACTCCTCAGGGCGTTTTATGCGGCCAGTGCTTATTCTGAAAATTCCATGTACAGTAAAGTATCTAGTGTTATTGAAGAACTGTTGCAGACCAAGTTCACCCTTAGATCCTAATTACAGCCAGCAGCGGTTGCTATTGGATATGGCATCTTAGTGCAACCTAATAACAAGCATTTCGTGTGACAGACATGCTCAGTTGACGCTTATAGAATAACAGATAATGACTCCTTATTGGTTCAATATCATTATCAAAAATGCGTTGTAAATTAGAAAATTAAGGGGTCACTAGAGTCAACACTTGTCCCAGGTGCGGTAGGTAGTCCAAACAGTTCTCCAAGCTTGAGATAGTGTTTCCCGTACATTAGTCGTTGGGAAAAGATATAATCATATATTATTAGTCATTTGGAAAAGATAATCAGAAACTTAAAATATTGTTGAAATGGATCTTCTTTGTAATTGCTATGAAGTAGGACATTAATTATTTGCATTGTGATATCATGTAATAAAATTTGAGGTACATTTATTAATTTGTAAATAGTAAAGCCTAAAACTAATACACAGGCCTATTATTATTAAAGCCAGTAAGTTTTATGTTTGTAGAAAAAATATTCTGTCCAGGCATAGACACTCAGTGCTTTGGGCACATGTTTTTATTCATGTAGGGCTAACTTTGTGGCTTATTTTGACTTGTGAACAAAGGAGGTAGGCTCTCTCGCCTTTCCTCCCCCTCGTCTCCCCCCCCCACCAAAAAAAAATAAATAAAAAATGATATGGCAGATAAGAAAAAAAACTCAACATTCATTTATTGCATTGATTCTGAATTGATTTATTTATATTCCTAATGGTAATACTAACATTACTATTATTATAATTTGGTATATTAATACCGGTACTGTAACGTCGATAAGTTTTTATCAGGTTTTCATGTTTACTATTGAGCAATTTCCTTTAAGTAAAACAAGTATGCTTTTTTTGGTGTAAACAGTTTTGCGTCTGTTGGGAAGTAATTTCAGCAACCATGCCAACTGGTAGTAAAAAAAACTGTTTACACCAAAAACAGAAAGTAAGCATACTAGTTTTGTTGTGAAGAAATTGCTCAATAGTAAATATTCGTAATATTTTAAAATTAAAATATTTACTTGCTCAAAAGTTATTCAAGATTTAAATACAATTAAGCCAAAGATGTAATTATAATTAACTAGTTAAACCATTTGCTAAGAAATACGCTTTATTAAAACTGGTCAACTGGTAGTAAAAGAAACTGTTTACACCAAAAACAAAAGGTAAGCATACTGGTTTTGCTTTGAGGAAATTGCTCAATAGTAAATACTCGTAATATTTTAAAATTCAAATATTCACATGCTCAAAAATTATTTAAGATTTAAATACACTTTAGGCCAAAGATGTAATTATAATTAACTAGTTAAACCACATATAATTTACTAAGAAATAAGCTTTATTAAAAATATTGCATTATCAGCTATAATTCTGTAATTCTTAATAGATCTATAATTAGATGTTTAATTATAGTGTGTTAAATAATTGTTAATTATGCACAATTGCAGAGGTCAGCATTTTATGATAAGGAACTTAGACCATAAAACTTTATGACCTTATGTCTACTTAATCAGGCCTTGCTAGATGATAATCCATGGTCAGTAGTTTTTTACTATTTTATTATTGTAGCCTTTAGTTCGAGGTTTTTGTGATGTCTACTCAATTAGCAATAAAAATGCATATTTTTTCTAGAATGAAGCTTCTAGTTTACAATAATGTCGGATTCTTGTTTTAAATAGTAGACAATTATTAGGAATCATAATATGGTGTTAATTTTAGACTGTTTTCATATTATCTTTAATTACAATTCATGTTTTTATAATAAATTCCATGTTCGCATCTTTATGTTGCCAATCTGAAATATGTTAAATTCTAATTCATGTTTATGCTCTTTTACATTAATGTTCTATTATGAAAACCAGGTCACTGATTGAACCTGTCATTAATGCTTGACCGTTGAGATATATTCTTAAGAAGCACTTTATTTAAGATGAAAATCCTCAAAAACACATCGATTTCTAGTGAAATTAACTTGATGAATTTGGAATTTGTGCCATAACAGTAATGCTATCAGGATTAAATCTTGGTAAACTAGATTTGATATGAATTTATAATTGGGAAATCAGAAACAAACAAAACAACTTTAGCTAGGATGGAGAAAAGACTGAATTGGTGGGAGATTTTTTAAAAAGTTGTTTAGGGATATTCCCAAATTCTTTCCAGTGTTGTTTATTTACAATATATTTTTGGGGGGAAGAAATCAAATAGAACAACAAGTCAGTCATTAAAGAAAAAAACTGTTCAGGAGGATATAAAATATTATCTATAGAATTTGATCTGATAGTAAATTTCCTCTTAAATTTCAGCCTTGGAACTGTTGGTTGAATATAGTTTGGTTTGGTTTATTCCAGACTTATTCCAGAATAAATAAACATTTGCAGTATTTCACTGTCAGGAATATAACTATAGTGTACTGTGTGACATGTTGTAAAATACGATATTTTCTGGGCATAAATTTTAAACTGATGAACTTAATGTTCAACATAACACCAAGTTCATCTGTACAAATATCACATCCGAAGTCAATGAACTTGGTTATCTTCCGCAAATGAAACCTTACAAAGTTATTATGAGTTAACTGTATTTACCTCATTAGCCAGCAATCCATCATTAAGTATGTAACTCAAGGTTAAATATATTTTAAAATTTTGCCAACTAATCAATAAAAACATATTTTATCTGGTAATTTAACTAGTTTAACGAGACAGTGACTAGTGTTAAATATATTAAACCCTTAAAATATAGCGAAGCATGCATAGTAAAATATGCCATGTGATTTATCCATGTTGCAGTCTTAATTCTTAAAAATTCTGTATTGATGTCAAGCATATCATATCAACGACTCGCTCACGTTTCTTGCTTTTCTAATGAAAATTTGAAGAGCTTGTTGAAAGAAAGCCTAGTTTCCTCTTCAGTCAGTGCAGACACAAGGCAAACAAACAGTTTCAGCAGTTGTCAGATATTTGAAGGCCATCCCTAACTGGTGATGGCGTGTACAGGTGCATAGTGGGAGTGCTAGAGCAAAGGGCACAGAGCTCACGTTCTGTTCCTATACCCCTATTGAGTCATGCGGTTTAGACAGGCTAAGAGGAAGTAGCGGGAAACAAAGAACATTCATGCTTCTGACTCCAAGCTTCAAGTCTACAGAAAGAAACTACTGTAAACTTGGCAGCCATTAGCTAGTGATCTTTCTACGGAATTTAACTTTCAGTGAAAATAATATTCATCAACGATACAAGGTAAGCGTAGGTTGTTAGTGTTCATTGATTATCTAGTTGTGTAATATGTAGTAGGCGTTAATGAGTTTGTGGAAAGGGGAGATACTGGGATAGCAAATTGCCATATGGTGAGATTTGACCTTTATAGCACTTAAATTGTTCAATAAACTGCAGCCTGGCTGATATTAAACAAGTAAAGTGCCTCATGGTGGTAAACACCCAGGCTTGAAATGTTTCTTTCCCCTATCCAAATGTTTTAATTTCAGAGTTTATTGACCTCTGTAATGTTAGTGGAAAAACAATATTTCACGGAATTATTTTCAAGTTATCAATTAGCATTTACTTAGTGACATGTGATGACCTCCCAGTATTACAGGCTATAAATGGAATAATTCATGAAGAGTGCATTTAATTTGTTACTTCTTGAGAACAATTTTTTATAAGCAAACATTTTTGTGATTTTGTGTGTGTAGATTGAGAGATTTACGACAGTATTCATTTCAAAGAATGCTGATATTGATTGGAGGGGTTTTGTGTTTGTTCAACGGCTAATAGTCATTATTTCCACATGATGGGATGTGGTGTGTTTATGTGGTTTATGCCTGTTTATAGGTAAGGTTAAAACTATAAATTTCAAAGCTTTTTTTCTTGTCTTGATTCAAACAGTGTGGTATAGTGTTAGGCTAATCTAAGGTCACATAATTTCTCCATTTTTTGGCCTTGCAATTTAACCTTTAAAAGGAATTTGGTAGGGTCATCTTAAAGGTCACTGTAGGAGTACAGTTGTTGAATGCAATACTTGCATAAATTGTCAATCAAATAGTACAGTATATCATATGGAAAGGGTATAAACAATTAAAAATGGTGATAAACGAAATAGTTGTACATATTTCATGTGTTCATGCCAATCTGTCTCCATCATTAGCTGCTAAAAACTAATGCTGTATATATTTCTTTGAACATTTTTCATAAAATCATATTTCTTGATGAAACTGAGCATTTTTGGGGGGATCCCCATGTGTCCTCAAAGGATGTTATGATAATATTTATTTGAGATGCTTTTTTTAGGCAGTTAAACTTTTTTTAATTGCTTAATGCATGCATGTTCTATTTGAAGCTGTCAGCAACAGATTCATTATGAGATTTGTCAATGAAAGAATGATTAATTGATTAATTTTTAACTTGTAGTCACTTACCGTTTTCATGATTTATTTTGGATTTTGTCCAGCTTGTTTTTGACCTGGCTTTGGATTTTTTAGGTGGTAATATTATAGCATACAAATTGTACAACTATTCTTATGAATTTCATTGTGTGAATTTATACTTAAAAAATTGGCTGTAAGTCTACACTTTATTAATTTCCTCCTGAAATTGAATTAAACGACAAGTATGTTTATTTGATAGTCAGACTCAAAGTTATTTATGAATTAGTTTTTCATGTCAGTTTTTGTGAAGCACTTGAGAATGAGTAATATTTCTTAGCATGGCTCGTTGCCATCACGTAGCTCATTCGCTCTAATTGATCTGCCAATCACACGCTTATCTATCCTGAATCCAGGAAGGTAAAAGTGAAACTCCTTCACAGAGACTAGCACCTTTCAGGTGAAACAAGCATCAGAGGTCATCATTGCCAGTATCTAGGAGGACTCGGGCTACAAACTTTATGACACCTTGCTGAATTGCGCCTGTTAAGGTAGTTTTTGTTTCATGCACCTTCACATTTCTTCACACTGTTAAAAGAGTGTAGTTTCCAATTAAATTACTTTCTATATGCTCAGATATGGTATTAGGAGGAGTATGCCTATATTGTTTTGGGACTAAATAATAAATGCTAGTCCAGTTGGCAATTTTTTAGCATGATTTTCTGGAAAAGAAACTTGGATTCCAATTAATAATGTTTAATGTTTTGATTTAGTGTTTATTTTTATATTGGTATGAAGTGGTGTGGTGGTTTTGTGGTTTAGATGTTTACCATATAATCCCAAGATCCTGTGTTCAATTCTGACCAAAAACAAAACAGAAACAGGATTTTTTGTAACCAAACAACTCCACTCACCCTAGCCTCAAAAGGTTATAGAAAATAAATGGTTTCAGAGCATCAAGAATTTCAAAATATCAGCCTAGCTAAGTGGGCCGCACTCCTTTTACTTAGTAAAAAGGTTACAACCAATTTGTTTTATTGAACATTATTTTGAACATTTGTACAATCTAAAAAGTGTTCCATTTTATGCTCCAATTTATTGTCATGCTCTATTTTACATTTTATAAGATTCTATTGCACTTAAATATCAAATTCTATTGTGCATTCATATCAAATATTATTGTGCTTAATGTGTCAAATTCTTTTGCAGTTTAATATATCAAATTCTATTGTACTTATAGTATACTCAAAGGACGAAAAAAAAAAAAAAACCATGAATTGAGGACTCTTTTAACCAATACCCATGTGAAACATGAACTGCAGTGAGAGCTTTTCCAGATATCAATTATGTATTTCTTTTTTTACCAAGATAATACATGTGAATAACCATTTAACAGTTTAACCATAATAAAAATGATCATGTATTCAAAAGCTATCAAAATTATTACCATCGTAAAATATGTATAGATATTAAAAATATATTGTATGCTGTTAAATATCTAAAAATTAAATGTAAATTTATTACATTAGACAATCTAAGAGAATATGAAAAGAATGTAAGTATATTAATATAAGCATCTGTTAATTATTGGCAAAATTATATTCTTGTTTTGAATTTTTAATTTAAAGCTAAACACTTGCACACAATTCATAATTAAAATTTTATTTTCCATGTTATTTCACAGACAGTTGACTGATATGTTTAAATTTAGACTTGGGAAAAAACCTACAAATTTCAAAGTGAACCTATAACAAGTGATTCATCATTTAACGGGTGAAAGTTTTGCTCTAAATGAACTACAGTACATTATAATAATAATGTTGATCTTTGTCTGTTTAATACATCTCCTGATGTTTACATTAAACCCCATGAAAGATTATAATACACTAGTTGTCTGTATTAATATTGGTATAGTGTTCACCCAATTTATCAATCACTACTTCTGCATACCATGCACTTATTCAATACCCATTGTTTAGATCCTGTTTTCCTTTGCACTTTGTTCTTTTTTTTGTGGACACAAATACCTGACGTGTTAATACAAGGTGACCTTTAGAACTTAACTGCTCATTCCTTGGTATATTTTATCTGGCTATCAAGTAACAATCAATTTCAATACTAGTGGCTTCGTGCAAATTCATTTTGATATTTGTCATGTAGCAAGTAATATAGGCTCATTGAATTTGGATTGGACATGTGGTGTTTACAGAACATCTGTTGTTAATGTTAGTTGTTTAAGTTTTTTTTTACCTTGATTCTGTGCACAATACTCAGTATAGAAAATGATTGAGAAAAATAGGATTAGAAGGGTAGATAGTTCATCTGTGTTTTTTCTGTATTTGAGGATTAGTAGAAGATAGAAATAGTCATGAATTAGCATCCAATAAGGATTGTCTTGTTACTTGTAAACTGCGTGCTAAACAATAGAAATATTTTAGTATGAAAATATCTTGGTGTCTGGAATTACAACCCAAAAACATGGTGTAGGAACCTAGGCTATTACCTTTAACTCCAAGCCACGCCTCCATGGTTGTATTATTTAGCTATGTGATCTTCATGTCCTATCCTATCACAGGTTATTTACTGTATGCTAGTGGGCTTCCACCATTGGGTGTCATGTTTTGGACTTACTACCAGGATTAAATGTCATTAAACGAGTTATAGTGCATATTAAAAAGAGGAATGGCAATTCTGAAGCTAATTATTAAGTCTTTAATTTTTACAGCTCATCTTTAAATGTAAAAAAAGTAAATATATAATTTCAGAGTGAAGGCTTTACGACTGTATCTAAAGGTACTTCCTGCTAAATTTAGCAAAATAAGATTAATTACAGATGTAAAAGTAATTAAACATAATAATTGTAATATTTATATATTAAAAATGTATTAAAAAAAACACTAATTTAATTGATGCCATACTTAGGTGTATGAACTTTTTATGTTCTGATTTAACAATGTAGCTGCATTAATTTTAATTCTTTTTTAGTGTGTGCAATTGCGAGTTAGTCCTAAAAAAACATCTAATTATCAGCCTTAAAATTTTTTAATTCATTTTTATTTTATATCAATCAAAAGTTTATTTATCTGAACCACTCTAATTGTGCAAACTAAAAGTGCAAACTAAAAGCTGTGTATGTCCCCGGTAATTGTAAGATTTTTATAATTGTAAGATTTAATGAGTTCACAGTATCAAATTTATTGATCGTCCCTTCCATGTTATATACTGTACTACCAGGTTACTCCGAAGTTCTTTGAGCCATCTAAAAATATAAAAATAATTTTGGGAGAAGGAAGAACAAAGAACTTTCAGGTAGCATAATCACACAAATAGAAAAAAAATGAATTAAGCATTGTTACTAAATTAAATTTATCAAATATTTCTTCAAGAATGAATTCACATACAAGATAATTGCTATTTGAAACTACTGTATCAGTGCTTTTCAGGATAACTACCTTCTAGAATTAATCAGTGTTACGCATCACTGAAGCAGTGTCTATCCAAATCGTGAAGATAATGAAACTGATAGTCATTAGCATACAATATTTTCTACTTGAATTAAGTACCTTGTTTGTGATTTCAACAATCGTAATACAATTTTACCAGTAAATTATGACATCACTTTGGAGTTCCTTTATGTACACATCTTTATGAAAAATTAGTAGACAAAGGGGTTTCGTTTTGAAATACCAAAAACCAAGTAACAGGCAATAAGAAGATTTTCCCGGCTTGATATTACACTGTAGCAATAAGCTATGTACAAACAGCTGTGTATAGGTTGTGTTATTCTATTAATTAATACTTTCAAAGGTCAGATGGTAATAATGTTATTACTGACATTACGAGCCCAATCACACTTAAGAGTTACGTCGGCTCAGGTCTGGCCCAGGTTCGGCATTTTTTAAGTGCCGAACAATCAATAAATGTTAAGTTGGCCCTGAGCCGACCTAAATTTAGTCCGACTTTTGAGTTAGCTCAGGTCCCGTAATGTGGGACATGGGCCGACCCAACTTCATATCTGAACGTAAGCCGAACCTGAGCGGCCCAAGTTCACTCTGATTGCAGTTGATGTTGACATCTTATCTACCACAATATTCATTCGAAATGATTTGCGCGAAAAAACCCCATTGGGAAATAAATTGTTAAGGAAACTGTAGAGTAAAATTTTTTTCCCAGGGCCATTCTTACCGTACACCACTACTCACAGCCTCTGTGCGAAGCATAAGCATGCACATCACGCACCACGTTGTAAACATAATAATAACGGGGAAATACCACATGATACAAAGCTTATGGGCAGTTTGGCAGATGACGTATGTTGCGACTTTCTTTTCTACAGCTGAATTCCAGTAAAAAATATATATATAGGCCTATTACAAGCTCAAGAAAACCCGTTTTTTGTATAGCACACATTAATTTCACAAGTTTATATTCTAAAATCATAACATTGTATAGCGGTAGATTTCTTTCTGTGAACGTCATCCTCACGTTCGTAAAACTACTTACATGACCCCGAGGACCGAAAAAAAAATAATCGTTTGTTATTGTTATGAGTGAAGCGGGTTCTAAAAAGCAAGTGTCAAAAGTGTTTGTGAATGAACCTAATATGAAAATACTTATTATTGCCAAATAGATGCTTGATGCTATTATTTCTACAATCTGTGTCTATAGACACCAAACAGTGGCAGCAACCTTCAGTCTTACATAGGCCTATACTATACAGTTACAGTAATACAGATATGGACTTTCGAAATCGCCCGAGTCTGGTTTTGCACAGAGTAAAGTCGATCTGCGCTAAATATGGGTCTTGATTGTTATAATAATTATCGTCACCATAATCAAGTAGCAAAATGATACGCTTAAAAAATCAAAAGTGTATAAGGACAATAATTAATTGAAATTAGGTTCATGTTTTGTGCGAATTCCATGTGTTTATGCTTGGTTGGGATTAACCGTTCCACCATCATGTAATGCGATCGCCTCGACCCTCCTGTCCTGCAATTCATCGACCCGGCCCAAAGGAGAAGCGTGAACGTTCGTAAGGCGGCCCTGGGCCGACGAAAATTCGACGGGAAAATGTGTTTGAGTCGTCCGTATTTAAGGCGGCCCTGGGCCGACCCTAGGCCGGCCTAATAAGTGTGATTGGGCTTCTAAGTTTCTGAGAAGGCCAGATTAAAGCAATCGTGTGATATTCTCATACCGGTAGGTTATTATGATACTTGAGCTAATTATCTCCATGTTTTAAGTCATATTTATACTCCTCTTTAAATGTTGATGTTTTAGTCTAGGCATACATTTCTTTTGTTTGATGCCTTATATTTTTCTTCTGTTTGATGCCTTGTATTTTTCTTCCGTTTATATTGTAAATTCAGATAACTTTCAACATTTCTATGTTGCCTTCTTTATACCAATAAACGAAATGAAAAAATAAAGCTGCATACATTCTTGTCTGTTAGAGTACATCATTATCGGTACAGTTTCTGGAAATGTTCTCTGCTCAGTTTTTTATTCTCCATTGTATTATAAAGCAGTAATTAATTTTCATTTATAAATAATAATTTTTATTTACATATAGGTCTATACTTTTAATCCTCGAAAAACCTACTTTTTAATAGAGATTTGTTTCACATGTTGGCAATCCTATTGTGTTAATGGTCTCTCCTTGTGCATATTTGTACATGTTGGACTTTGTATTTGAACTTTGTCGTGTATTTGGTTTCTGAGTTAAATTATGAGATACGATATTTGAATGATTATTTAATAGCTAGAGTAATCACAATACTACTACTATAATTATACAATTTAGATTAAACTCGAACCATTAACAGCCAGAAAATAAGTTTGTACCATACCAGTAAACCACCAAGGTTGATTCTCTACAAATTCAATCTCAAATAGCAATGGTATGAAATTGTAAATTATAATTTATTTATTAAGTCTGGTCTATAGCAAGCAGTTGGTATGAATAGATCATTGATTGACATTATATCTCGTGTTTATTGACAAGAATTTAAGGTTGCAGCTGATTGGACGATATGCTAGCTGCTGTAATCTGATCTAATCAACACACAGTTCATGTTCACTTTGCAAAATATATCAACTGTCAGTCGGATTTCAAGGACTTTTGTCAGACATCATCGAAGGTCGAAGGTTAAAGTAAAGTTCCATTTAGAATATAAAGATCATTTTATCGCATTATTAAAGTAGATGGGGATGGGGAGACAGGAATGGGTTAGGACATGGGTATGGAAGATGTTAGATGATGGTAGAAGAGAAATTGCTAGATGGTCTACGACTATTGGATAGAGGAATTTATTCCAGAAAATTTGGAGTCCATTTTAATAACAACAATATTAGCAGTAATATTTTGCCTTACCTGCAAGCCTGCCTACCTGAATACACAGTACATTCCCAAATACTTGCGAAAAGTATGATAACACATTATGTACCTGGGTAAAAAATCACTCCTATGGAATTTCTTGATGCAAAATCAATATAAAATTGAAACTCCAACAATAATAATAATAATAATCATTATGTGTAAGGTTACTCAAAATAAATAATGTATTGACTATCATCTTTGCTGTCAGATCACTTTGTAGTTTAGTGTGCACAGTGGTAACATCACATAAACAAGTACTATGGAAGAGACAGATTGATCATTATTAGTCTATCGACGCTATATTGATTTGAAAGAGATGAAACTTTATAGCCCAAAGGAGATGAGCAAATATCTCTCAGAGGGTTTTACTATTAATTATTTTTAAGCCATTATAGTAAAGGATGATTTGGAAGATTAAGAAACTGGTGGAAAAAAATATGTTGAAATGAATTTGATAACCAAAGCATTGATAACTAACTGATTCTGTTACTTGATAAATGGATTATTATGGAATTGGTAGGTTACAGCCGTATCCTCTCTGCTCCTCTTTCCAACAAAATTTACCCATTTTAACTTCTCAATAACTCCCAAATGCACTGGCAAGTTTATGCACTTGGGTTTATGTTGTATAATTTTGTAACTAGTTCTGGATTAATGTATTGCTTATGTATTAAACATTCATTTCAGGTCAATTATATATTCTTACAATTAAACAACAATTCTTTCTTTATAAGTTCATCCCCACCATCTAAAATCCCTCTTATTGTACAAGTAGGCCCAACTCTTTCTTTATCCAAAACAAAAAATATATTGATAGAGCATAGACATGATGTCAATATTAAGCATATTCAAGAATTAAACTTGCACTGTTAAAATTACAAGTGAAGCACTAATTATCACTAATGCCTAATACAGTACATGTGTTTTTATTTTCAATAGGATGAACATAATAAGAAAATACACAGTACTTTCCAGAGATATACAGAAGTAAAAAATGAGGTCGACCAATGGATACATGACCAGAAAGTACAGCAAATTCTCATTACTGCGCCATACATTGTAACTGGCTATCGGGTCAAAGTCTACCGGATAGGATCGGCCACACAGTGGTTCTCGGCCGTTATCACAGGCCATAATCTCGAGACGCGGGTAAGTGCAAACATTTGTATAGGGAATTGCATATTTGCAGAGAAAAAATAGAGAAGTATACCTGTGAAAGATGTTGTAAGACAACTTAAACACATCTTGTTTTTTATTATTTTTATGTATTTAGGTTTATTACAAAGGAAAACATGGTCCTCGTCTCCTATTCATTCACCTAGACATTTTTTTTTTTTTCAAACTTAAAGATACTAATTTTGTAAAATATGAAAAAAAATGTAATTTAAACAGGTGTCAATCATTTGAAAGGTTCAAATAAGAACTTCCATTGAATAGGTTTAAAGAATATAATTGATTTTTTAATAATGCGTGGAGTCTTCATAAATATGAAAATCCTTTAATGGTGTTATTTATGTCTGTTAATTAAACTAATAATATCTCAGAATTCTGACTTTCAAATGATATGTTACATCTGCTACATTAACCTATTTCAAATGAAAAAATAATAATACAGAATAAGCTATTCAGATATATTAAGTCTTACAAATTTTTTTTCATCTTTTTTTATTACTTAATATAGAATTATTAGTTTTATACTAGATTTTTTCTAGATTTCTGGGTCAAATTAAAACATAAAGGCTTTTTTTTTTATCCAAGTAGAGTGTATTTAATGGTTGCCTTCCTGAATGGATAGTTAATTTGATAGTTAATGTCAATTTATATCTACTATCTTATGTTTTTTTAGGATTTTAATTCGTGCTGATGTTCCAAATAATACCAAAATAGAATTAATTACATTTTTTTTTTTGGTGAATGCTTTTATCAAAGACTAATAGTATTATTTTATTATAACCTTGACTTATTTTTTATAATTGGGAAAAATTATATTATATCTTGCATTAATCTGTGTATTTTAATTTTTATATTTAAAATTTTCTGCAGATGTTAGTTGATTTAATTAGCATATTAATTAGAGGTTAATCAATACGTAGAAGGTTAATATATATATTGCAAAAATGTTTTTCCTTTTATATTTAACATATTCATGTTAAAGTGACAAGGTTGTCTAGATTTTGCCCATAAAAACATTACTCAATAATGATTAAGCCATATTGCATTAACATTATGTTCATATAGCAACCATGTGTACAGTATGTTATTCCATTTATTTTTTTTTACTTTGTACAAGCCTCATAGTATCTTGTAGTATTAACAAATAATAAAATAAATAAATTTGTAAATAAAAAAAAAATTATGGAAATTTACAAAAATGAGGTCAATTTCATAGTACGACCTTGTTTATTATGACCTGTGTTTTTGTTTTAGTTTTAAAATTAATGAATAATCCTCACTGATAGTGCAATTACCTGCATAATAATTTTGTACAGTTTCTGACATTTATTACCTTCTGTTGTAAAACTGGAACTAATTTATCACTCTCTGCTGTTAAATTGGAACTATGCTTTGTGGATTGTTATTACTAATAATACTTATTCAGGAAAAAAAATGAAAATAAAAGATATTTACTAAGCAGAAAGACAGGAAAAAATTGTAGACACAACCTACGCAAATGGGACAAAAAAACAGCCTAAACCAACGTGGCCAAATTGGCACGCACAAGAATCATAAGATGAAATTTTAAAATTTCATTTTTTAGAGCAATACTATTACATTGTTTATCCCCATTTGCTGGTGGCATTTTACTTGCAAAGTTCAGTGAATACTTTACTTTTTTGTTATTGAAATGTCCGAATAGCGTTAATTCAATTATTTCTGGCTGCTTGTATTTCCTCACGAGATTTCTATCAAATATCTTTATTCTTAGAATGTTTTTCCTAGATAATTTCAAAGGGGAAGTTGATTGTAAAGATTAGAATGTGAGTGATAATTGAAGTGCAAAGAACAGGGTACTGATATCTCTTTATTTAAAATGTAATGGGGTAATTGAAGGGCAGTACTGTATATAGTGGAAAATTACAAAAAAAACTTGCTTCTAAGATATTTTTTTAGGTGGATAGATAGTGTGTATTATTTTGTTATTTTTAGGTGCTAGAAGATAGGATTTCAGATTATTGCCACCAGGAAATTTAATAGATCTGTTATTACATTGTTGAATACATTCAAAATGCAACAAATGTTTATTCATTTAAACAGTTGTTACCCAGTGGTGTAAGTTTTTGAATTTGTTTATGTTTACTTGTATAAAAATTGTTTAGTATTAATGGTGTTAATCTTTTTAGCATTTTATCAATATCACGGCCTTGTAGAAACACACCTTTGGGTGATACAAACTTTTCCGTGTTTAATCAAAGCCTTTATTATTATTATTATTATTATTATAATGCCTACTTTCTCATAATGAATTATTACCTGTACATAAATGTCTCATTTATGTCTGTTGTTATATGAGGTTTCTCTAATTGATGTCAGGAATTTTGAAAAAAAATGAATCAGGTTAAAGCTCCTACTACTTTGTAGGAAACACTTCGTTACGAATGAAAAATACACAACACAAAAAATAACAAGGAGTTTTTACTTGATATGTAAAATAGTAGGCTATGAAATAGATCATGAGATCACCCCATTAATTATACATATTAATATTAAAAGTTAATAAAGGATTAAGACATTAGGTCTACACCTAAGAAATTACCATATCATCACTTATGTAAGTTAAATATACACCTGGCTCTTGAGTACTTGGTCTCCTATTGTTAATCCTATTTTTTTTTAATGTGATTTACTTGAAACAAAGTATAATAAATAATTCATATTTATTTCTGTGAATTTTGCAGAGCTGATGAGAAAATAGGAATTCTGTGGGCGACTGAGAATAAGCCTTGCCACCATAAAATGTATAACATTGGTATTAATTCTGGATCCTTAATGTTATTATACAAAGAATATTAATAGAGAGTGATTTCATGACATTTTAAAATGATTAATGGTACGGGTTTCAGACAGTGACGGTCTTAATTATAAATTTGATGTCTATTTTGAAAACATATTTTGCTTAGATTACCTAAGATCCTTTTTGCTAAGCTGGGAGATAGGAATTTTCGATTATTTATGGTTGAACTCACAGACAGTAATTAATAACTTGAATTGATGTAAGGCGGATATGTATTTTACCCTTTATCCTCCCACCCACACAAACATCAATTATATGATGATATTTACATTAGTTAAAGCTATCATGCTCTTGGAAATGTTATAGTGTTATCATCCCAACTCAAAAGTTTATAGTATCTCGGATATAATTCCATCTTGGTTGTAAACTCATCCCCGGATTTTATAAGCCAACCCCGTAATTTTCATTCAAAATTCTTCACCCGGTTATAAGCCCTACCCTAAATCCAGAGGAATTCTAGACTTTGCTTTGAGAATTAAATCTTAGGCTGGATGTTGGGTAAGGCTTCAGACACATAATTGGCTACTTTTTCTGTTGCTCGGGTATAAGCCAGTGGTGGCTCCAGAAATATCTTGACGACGGGTCTAAGGTACCTGATTGGAGGTACAAATTTCATAACAAAGGTCCAAAATACCCTCAGTTTCATAGTGCTTAGAGCAAATTGTTAAGAATAAAGTAGAGGTGTACAATACCTCCTGAGTGGTACATTATTTTATGGCTAAAAAATTGTCTTCATCCCCGACAGGAGTTCCTATGCCCCCTGGACCCTTAGCTGATACTGTATGGTACAAGCCGAGGAACTACCGTACAACTTCATGTTTTTGTAATTTTTCTCTATTGATTATTATTGAATAAAATTTGATTTTGATTTGATTTTGATTTGATTCCTCAGGAGCTGATTGTTATGGATGATACTGTCCTTGAAAGTCATACAGAAAATCCAGCTCTTGTGCAGATGATGTTCTTAGATTTAGATGATGGTAAGTCAACATTCTTACTACTGATTTATTCAAGCAGTCTCTTCTTAGCATCCATGCAATTGATTTATTATAATGATTTATCTATACAGATACTTTACCCAGGCCTGCTATACCTCAATCATAGTCTTATTCTTAATGGTACTACTACCTACATAATAAAACCAAATCCTGCTCCTAATCCTAACCATTATAGACAAATTATTTTTGTCAGAAAAGAACTATAGTTTCCTTGATATGAAAACTAGTTGAAAACATACCAGCATTATATCTTGTGTTTTTATTACAGTTATAAATTTTTTTAATGGGCTGTTGTCATCTGTTAACATTTTTTTTTTTTCCTTATATATAATATTCAGAGCAAGATTTTGCATTCGTATTTTTATTGTTGAAAGCTATATAGGCCAATATTCGCTGAAATTACATTTCATGCAAACATTGATTGTAACAAACCACAATAATGAATATGCATCCTGGTCAAAATAGACATAATCTCTCTTTCCCCCCCCCCCCCCCCCCCGACATATCCTGGGGTAGGGATGTTGTTTTGTCCCTCTAACCAGCATATCCTTACTTTCATTATCAAGTAGAGGATTATCCTATTATTTTTTTTTATTTCAAGTAAAGTTAGGTATCACAGAAGCTTTTAGATTAATTGTCTTTTTAAAATACATGTTTTTAAAATACATGTTCTCATAATTCTTAACAGAACAAGATAAAAAATATTATTATAAGTTATTCAAATTAAACACAAGATTTCATTACTTGATCAGTATTCATTTATGCAGGTTAGTAGATTCAACTTCCATGTTTTTACATGGAAAATATTTCCAAAAAATGTATCTCATCTTTCTTATCTAAGATTGTCGCTTCAATTATTCGCCATAAGATATTAATTCCTTAATAGCATGTGGCTCACGTCTTGCGTATGAACATCACAAATTACTCATGAGATACTTTACCGTTGAGTTCTAGTTATTGAATCATTGTCCTAGATCAAATGCCATTCCAGGAAAAAAATTATGTTGGATTTCATTTGATATTAAAAGAGGTTTTTTTTTTCTGTTAAATGGTGGTTAGTTTCCCTGTTACATGGCAGGTACTCTTGGTACGGTTTATTAATAATAATAATAATTTTGGCTTATAAATCTTAACAGTAAAAATAAAATTTGGGGGAAAAAATTAAGAAAAATACAAGTTAAAAAGGTGAGTTTTTAAAGCTGCCTTAAAATCATCAATGGAAGTTGCCTGTCGGATTGTAATAGGCAGAGCATTCCAAAGAATTATTATTATTATTGTTATTAGTCTTGTTGATTTGTTTTTATAGGAATTTTTTCTTGCTTGTCCAGTGAACATAGTTTCTTTCATACTCTAGTACACCTAATAATAGAGAATAATAAAAAAAAAAAAAAAATTACTGCTTCGATATGGAGTGGTTTAGTTGTGGGTGGTGTACTAAAGTCTTGGGTTCGATACTAGTAAAAATGTTGGAATTTTTTTCATAACCTTAAGTCGTATAGGCCTATCGACTTGTTCATTAATGCATAGAGAATTTTAAATAATTGACTTTACTGAATAGATTGTTCTTGTAAATAAAATGGGTGTGCGGGGAGGGAATGTGAGAGGAAATAAAAATACCAAAACATATATAATAAGACATTATAAGGATATTCCTGATGATGACATAATTAATGTCGAAATATTGAATCCCGACACGATGGCGTGCATTTCGATACTTGGAGTATGTATTATACTGTCTTATAAGGATATGATTTATTAGTATTAGTAATTAATAATTTAATTGTCAAGAGTTTCGTTCTCCTCACAAATAAAATAATTTCACAGACGTCATAATGAAACTTTGTTTACAAAGCATCGATTAATTTCCATTTTGTATTTTAGTTTGTGGTACGTTTAGTAATCGATGTAAATGACCTGTGTACGTTAATGGTCATCGTCATGATTTCATTGTATGGTATACACTTCTGTTGTGTTAACAAAGGGCTCACCTTCATTAGTTCAACTTATTATAAGGATGGTATTATAACAGGAAAGAGGTGTTTATTATTTGTGAAGGTAGGTTGATGGTCCTAACAAAGTTGCAGGGAAGTTTCTAGTCTATCCAGATATTTCCTATATATTATAATGATAGTGTATTAGTTGGGCATTTTGGATACTGTACCAGCCCATTCCAAAGTAGCATTGTTGTGCTCATGTACTCAATTTCTACGGGAGATTAATTTGATATCAGGCGGTTGGTCCTATCACTTTCCTCCATGGTCCTATCAAGTTCTTTGCCCTAGGGATCATCTTGGAAGTTCGCGGCTCTACGATGAGATAACAGAACAATATAGGATTGTCAGGCAGTGGTTAGTTAATACTTCCTCTAACTCAGCCCAAGGTTGTTACAATAGTTATTAGAATATTTCTCCCATAGCATAATAAAATACCCACTCAAATACTGTAGTTCCTGTCCTTGCTTCTCATAATTCCTATTTCCTATAGTAAATATTGATGCACATAAAGTGAAACTACATTACACACACTACCTGTGAACATTATTTGAATATAACATTTTATTTACATGTTATTCATTTATTCATTCATTTTCAGTAATTCAAATTGCAAAAATTTAAACTGAATAGAAACAGAAAAATACGAGCAGAAGTGTTTGGAATATTGTATCTCTTTTATCTTTAACATTATTTATTCAAATTTTTGAATATGGTATTCTGGCATCCAGCTGGCCGATATATACAAAACTAGCTGAATGAGAACATCATCACCACCATGGCATCATCTTCATTATCATATCTCCTTTATAAAGAAGTAAATAATACGTAGCTTCAAAACAAAACACGACACAGAGGACCAAGATGTCATGAACTTAAAAGCTTGACTTAGCAACTGCTGCCCACTGTTAGAGACATTCCAAACTTGGGCTGCTTGCTTTTATTTTAACAAGTATTACAAATAGTCTTACACATAGTAAACGCTTAGGTCTACACAAGTAAGGTACAATAGTAGTAACAGTGATATACAGTATAAATTGTCAATCCTGACCTATACACTGACCCCGTATACAACAACACAAATGATATAAAGTACATACTTATACACCTACAGTACTAAAAAAAAACATATTGGCATTAATAAACTAAACGCTTAGCGGTTTTAACAGTAAGGTAAATACCCATGTAATTAATACTGGAATATGCACCTAAACACTTTCATTCTTAACCATTTTCCATGATCATGTGCAAACAATTTTATTTTATTTGAAATTGACCTTTTTTTTTTGTCTGGCTTGTTTAAAATGGGCATAGACTTTGTGCATTATGTGCTCTATGAAACATAAATATATTATTATTACTATGAATTTTTTGTTCAATTAAAGCTTTTGAAATTAAAATTATTAAAATAATAATAATTATGTCATGTTGACATAATAATAAATATTGAGGATCAGGAGAAATGTATTTAGAAACCCACCAGAGAAATTGGAAATTATAACCATAATTGATTGGGTCTATAGGCAGAACTGGGCAGGTTCTTCGTGACTATTGGGCGAATTATGTAGAAATGAAAGTAAATTTAAGAGATTAGATTGACACTCAGGGGAATGGAATTCTATTGGCTATGTACTATTGTGCTTGGATAGCATGCAGGTCAAATTGGGTTAGTAGTTGGTGAGTTTATCAAGCTCTCCAAGGAGTATCATATCCTTGAGCTGAAAAAGGCCTATGTCTTGGGTCAACCAGGTCAAAAAACACATCACATAGCGAGATATTTCATGTGTTGAACAAACAATTCTTCCCTCTTGACACTTAGCCAATCTTCTATTGGCTGATAAATCACAGATATATGTCTCACTATTCAAAACTAAATGCTTTGAGATTTTTAACCCACTTTTCTTTTAGATGAAAGAGATAAAATTTCAGAGTTGATAAAAAAAGCATTCATACTGGAGATGCAATAGAACTGACATTTTGTGAATAAAAATTTTTTATTAGCACAGAAATTGAAACCTTTAAAAAAAAATATATGACATTGTCACAATACTAGTTTAAGGATGAAACATAAAAAAAGGTAATTATCGTTATGCCTATGCAAAAGTCAGTAATGGATCATTATGTGTGTTAACTTTTGTGAATGTTTAGAGCAATTGTGTTTCATTGTACTTGCCGAAAGGGCAAATACAATATGATTCTGTTTAATTAAAAGGATAAGTCCCTAATTTTTTAGACTCTTCGTTCTTGTCTAAAAATTCCAACACATTTTTTTCACCTCTGCAACTCATGTAAATGCTTGTCTTCATAGCTAGAACTATAATCCTGTTGACTTTTGCAAGCTGTAGCAAATATTCAGAATTTTGTCTGCTTTGTTCAAACGAATATGTCTAATGTCTTCTCATGATTTCTCGATAGCAATTGTGTTTCATTGTACTTGCCGAAAGGGCAAATACAATATGATTCTGATTTAATTAAAAGGATAAGTCCCTAATTTTTTAGACTCTTCGTTCATGTCTAAAAATTCCAACACATTTTTTTCACCTCTGCAACTCATGTAAATGCTTGTCTTTATAGCTAGAACTATAATCCTGTTGACTTTTGCAAGCTGTAGCAAATATTCAGAATTTTGTCTGCTTTGTTCGAACGAATATGTCTAATGTCTTCTCATGATTTCTCGATAATAGGGGTTATGTTTTATTTGTGACATTATAAAAATATGCTGTGGTTTTTATGACGCTGATCGCAGCTGCTGTTTTAAGTAAGGACTTCCATGTTAGCATCTTGCCTTTTCTCTGTGTGTATGAAGCTGATTTGCAATATCCAACACAAGTTTGTCTGGGTTTCTTACTAGCATAAACACTCTTCCAAGCTTGTTAGTGTGAAAATTCTTCAATGTACCCAACAAATGTTTATTCTTAAAATGGAAATCATCTTTCCAAGTCAAGGATCCATAACCAAATATTCACATTCTGTTTTCTAATTTCATCTGTAGCATCTTGGTTGTTATATGCTATTCAAGTTTTGGATGGTAAAAGTATAAAAGGGGCATCTTTCTCTTAAAAAAAAATTGTTAAATAAATTTTGTTTAAATCCTTTAAAATATTTGAAATTAAGTTTTTTTTATTTTATTTCAATACTTGCATTTTTTTATTTTTTTATTTCAGTACTGTACGTTATTAAACCCACGCATAAATATTCGATTGAAAGTAGCTTGCATCCTAGAGTATTACATGTCCTTGATATGCAATACAATCATAAAGTTTGTCCTCAAGCCATTAATATTTAATGTTGTGTCTTGTCATCACTACAACCAATTTAAAACTACGCATCGATTAATGACATTTAAATATAGAAAAAGCAATTTTGTAATTGTTTAGTTCATTTTAAGAGGTAGAACCAACATTAAAAACCTCCTAGGTGTTCCAAATGTATTCTATGTGTTATCCAGCTATTGTCTTATTTTAATCTACTTAACACCAAAATGACATAACGTTATTATTGACCTTGGATATGTCGTTGCTGATTGTAAAATATTTCTCTCCTGGTTACATTTTGCGTTATTAAGTCTAGGGAAAATCAATAAAAAATATCTTAGAAAAATAACTAATTTTCGAAGGTTAGCATAAAAAATAAATGAGCTTGCTGAATATGGTATAATAAAATGTCAAGTTATTGTATACATTATTAATAATTTTTTGTGAGTTATTTTCTGTTCATCTTGGCTGCCATGATGGTAGGACATTTGATTTCACCCTCCCCATGATAGGAAGAATAGTGTCTGTTTCAATAACTTGTCATTGGTTATTTGATATACATGTGATTAGGTGGTGATTTTGTTTTATTGCCAGCTCTAACTAAAGGAGGTTCCGCAACCAATTAGATTTCTCAATTATAATCTATTTCCCCTGGCTGGAAGTGTTTGTGATCTCAAATGCTAGAGTTGTGTTGATCAGTTGTTGACCTAAAATTGACCTTCAATAAGAGAGAAAAGTGAGGCTTTTCTGGTTAGAAGACTTGGCCATAGGTCTCAGCGGTTGAAAGCTAATAGATGGTCCAGTACTTGAGTACGAAAGTAATTCCTACCTTTCCTATAATCAATCCATTTTAGACACTACTGTATGTCATCTTGGTTAATTCTTGCACATTCTAAAGGTAAAGGAGATAATCAGAGAGTATTGTGTGTGGAATCTATTGATGGATATTAACATCGTAGCAATAATGACCTTCGCTGGTAATGTTGACGCTTCATTTATATACAGTCTGGCTCCGGCAGTGATGATGGCGTAGCTTTGGGAACAAATAAAACATATTGCAGAAAACTGGCTGGAAATCGCAGACTGATGCAGTTAAAATGAGAAACAGGTTTCATTCTAGAGAAAGGTTCAAGCAAAAGGAATTTATCAAGAATTCTGGCACAACACATCCTGGTAGATTTCACCTTCATGCGAAGGTCATGTGACAGGCAATCACTTCTGCTAGGGTAGTATTGTTTGCAATGCCATTCATGTATGCAATAGCAGACTGATTGATGATCAGGTTAATGGTATCTGTCTTCTTGCTTTTGTTTTCAGTTGTTGTCAAGTCTTTGTTGAAAGGAGAAAACGTTGGAATCACACCTAGGAGACGACTTACAGCTACCAGTAATACACAAGCAATCAATACGGTATGTTATTTTAATTTTGTCATCGATATTATAGTTGTAGTAACATTTTTATAACAAACACATGTTTAGATATTTCATGAAGTAGTTTTTTCTAAAGATTACTTGATATTCTTAAAGAAACCAAAATTTGAAACCTTTATTTATACTGTGTATAATACAACTTATACTATTTGTAATGCAATTTGCTGTAAAGCCCTTTATGTTCACGAAAATAAAGGGCACGCATAAAAAAAAAACTTTACAGTACTTTGTGGCTCATTAGAATTATGCATGTTTTTCCCCTGTTGATTTATAGCCGAGACATATAAAATCAAATTTGATCTCTATGGACAGATTTCTGTATAGTAGATTGCCTTACTGCATGCCTGTCTCTGTACGCGAACAATACTGATGCGTTTTATAGTTGATTAGTGTGTCTGCTAAGACTAAGTACGCTGGAATACCGATTACACAGCTGAGCTTTAAAGCCAATTAATAATGCAATAAATCATATAATTAGTGAGATAGATCACTAATTGAAGGTTGAATAAAATTAAAAGCTGACGTTAATAATAATAAAGACCAATATACTTAGTATATTATAATAGTTTCAAGATTAGGCCCTATGTTGTGTTGTTTAAATTATTTTAATTTTTTTTTTTAAATTGTTTTCTTATTTCTTTTAGCTTTAGAGTTTTTAAACAATGCAATATAAATTACAGTTTTTTTCTCTTCTGGAATTATGCGTAAAAAATAATAATTTAAAAAATTAAAGAAGATTATTTTGTGTGTTAGCGTTGAGTATAGCCTTAATTTTTGCAATGTTCATTGTGGAAATTGTGATTTAAAAAAATGAATTTATAATATTTTTATCATTGAAACTAGTCCTGGTTTAGGTATTCTTTAGCAACATATTTGTTGTCCTTTATTTATCAAGGTATCTTTATTTCAGAAAATCAAAATATCATGGCAGCACAGAGCTGAATTGAGATAAATGTAAAAAGAGCAAGTCAAAAATATGAATAAAATAGTCTTAAAATTACAGGGAAAAAAAACAGATTTACAGCACAGGAAGGTTGTGTTAACTACAATTTCAATTGATCGGGATTTTTTATGGGAAAAATGAAAAAAAGAAAATCAGGAAGAAGTTGTTTACAAGAGAAAAAAACCAGAATGACCTTTGGATTAATGTTACACAAATCTCTTCAGACAAAATTAACTGATTTGCTAATTGAATGATGGTCATCCTATTGTCATTGATAATGGATTCTGTAGGACACAAAGGTTTAAGCGACTCTAGTCTATCCTACAGTGCTAACTGTTCTATATTCTCTGCTGCATAAACATCAAACCACTAATTAGATTTTCTGTATAGCTAGCCATTTTTCCCCAGGCCTTGGGGTTGTAATATCACAGCCAAAACCACTAATGAAACACAGTCCTCTGTCGATATTTACCTACTTTTGTATTGAAACAAATTTGAACTCGTCAAACCGCGAGGTATATAAATTCAACATTAGTAAGTACGAATGCTTATTTATGTACGTGAACTGTGCTAGGATCAAAGTCCATGTAAGCGTACGTTAGCGTTTGCATCATTTAGAATTCTTCATCCAAGCTGACTTCAACTAATACCCATCAGTCTAGTGTAGTGTGATAAGTAAACATATTGTATGTGCACTACTGGTTTATTTTTAACTAATCACAAATTTGATGAACTCAACAAAATTGTTGAAATTTTGATTTTTAAAAAAGGAAAGTTTTAGTGCATACCATTTAGTCTTGGAAAGAAATTATATATATTTTTTTTTCTTTAATTTTTTTTACATTTTTAAATTTTTTATATTGTTAGGGTGGGATATTTTTAGATAGTCATGTTTTTACAGTACAGTATAGTAGTGTTTTTATTATATTGTTTTCAGTGTTACAGGATGGAGTGATTCATAAACGACAGCTTTATTTGGAATTTATTAATCTAATTTCGCTGTTCTTCAATTCGTTCTGTACTTGGCAGCCACCGCCGGATCATAATAATTTGGAATTGAAGAAACTAGGTCATATAAAATTCTAATAATCAGAAGTCATATCACAATATCTTTGTGAATTCTATCTTAAATGACAGTAGTCAATTTATTCTTATAATTTTTATTAGTCTTTTTTTATTCCTTACTAGCCTTTGTTAAATATTTGTCTGAAGAATATCTTAGAAGAATGTTACTCCGAATAATAATGAGAGGACATTTATAAATTGATGTTTCATCCATTTTTTTCCCCACATCTTTAACTTTTTTAAAGAAGCTATAATTTAACTATAGTTATGGACTTTAAAAATTAATATTAAATGGGGGAAGGTTGAAGAAAATATTGTCTACCGAACTACCAGTATATACAACATGTTGTAAATGGATCAATGGTGTGAGAAGGAATAAATTATATTAGATTACGTGGGATCTATGTACATAAACATGGTAGGTGGTTGACCACATCTAATTCCATTAATATATTATTAACATGTTAAATGGCACAAAATCATAGCAACTACCAGCATTAATCAAATGGCTGAAATCACACAGCAAATAATAATGGACCTTCTAGGTGTGTCAGTCTAACTTAATAACTGACCAATAAGAACGGCAAAGGATACGCATTTGTCCCACAAATGCACAAGTTATCCTACAAACGCACATGTTACGTTCAGGCCGATTGTCGTTTTGCGGATCTTAGCAACAATACCCAAGGAGCTAGACTTAGTGGAATGGTCAATTGTCATTAAAGGGTTGTAGATGTAAAAGTCTCTAAATTATATACAGCTTAGCCAATCACAGAAAGGGCAGCCAAGCTAATTAGGTTTGTAGTTTCAACAGGAATGGAAGGATGAATATGTGTTTTCTTAATTAAATATTACGTTGTATGTTGATTTGTATTCAGATTGTCATGTGGGCTAAGGTTATGTTAAATTTGAGTATATGTGGGAGTGGAAGCCTTTAAAAGTGACGTTTTAATTATGATTAATTTGTGAAATTGTTTTTGTTCTCGCAGACCACTCTAATAAGGTCAGTACCCAGGAGTCATAGTCCGAGTCATGCAAATTCTAATCAGAATTCTACGTCATCCGCTAAAAAGAAAAGAGGACAAAAGCAATTGGATGAGAAGGACATGGAGAAGGAGAAACAACCTGGTAATGCTTACTTTCTTTGTGTAAATTATTCATTCATAAAAATCCTACCAACACTAATAACATGCTTGTTTAAACAGATAATATCTTCACTTTTCAGAATTTACAAAAAAAAAACACTTTATAACTTACTATCCATTTTAAGAGACTATAAACAGAAAGAACAGTATTATTTATAATGTTTGTTTATTGATGTGGAAACAGTTTTCTCATTCCTCTTTACATATTTAAGTTAATAACAGCTTATTCAAATATACATTGTAAGTAAAGCAAATGTGATGTTTGCTGAACCTTTTTCAATACATTATATTGAGTGGGCATAAAGTGCAAGCTATATATACACACACACAATAAGTATTCATTGCATTCGATAAGATTTTTAGTGGAATTTTTTCCTCCACAGAAAAATTGACCAAAGAAACTAAAGTATCAACAAACGCTAAAACTAAGAAAGAACAAAGGAAAAAGAAAGCGGAAGAAGAAAAATTGATTGAATCTGTGAACAAAAAGGAGGCCGCATCAGTAAAGCACCCTCGTTCACATTCCACTAGTTCTGAAGTTCAGGAGGAGGATAAAAGGACTGATAAACAAACTGTTATTAAACAAGAAAAACTATCTGAAAAGTCCAAATCCAGGAATAAAAGTTCAAAAAAGACTGAGGAACTTCAGACAAACACTGAAGAGTTTGAAATAGACTCAAATCTTGCTCTCTTAAAAAAGGAGAAGGAAAAACCAAAAGAAAAGAAATCAAAAAGCAAGCATAAAATAAAAGCAAAAGAAAGGACTGGAGATAGAATTAAACCAGCAAAAACGGAGAAAGAGGAGAAAAAGTATATTACAGTGGAAGATAACCTTGTGGATAATACTATACCTCAGGATACACAAAAGACCTTGGACACTGCTCAAGTTGAATCAGTTGTCGCTATTGAGCCTCAAAAAATTGAGCGTGTGGAAAACCCTCTCGCAGAGACTTTCGATGTCCCTGAACTGAAAGCGAAAGAAACAGAACCCACACCTGAGATTTTACCGAAAGTGTCCAGTTGTGAGGACATTTCTAGTGTGTGCGCGACCTCTAGCATGGTTCATTCTACCTCGACGACAGAAATCAATGAATCCACATCACCCTGGATTGGCCAGGTAAAACAGAGGGAACATAATAAATCAGGGCGTGCTGAACTAGGGTACATGAGTACGGGCATTGAACACATTAAGAAACCTTCAAACGAAGTGTTGCAAAATTTGAACGTTGTGGCTATGAATCCATCCACGCGTCTATCTCCAGATACTAGGACTGATCAAACATCAGCCGTGAGTATGGAAAAAATGGATGGGAATAAGCCAAAGGAAAGGGATAAGCCTATAGAGAAAAGAACTCAGCAGGAGATTGAAAGGGATGATGCGCGTGATTTAAGACGCGAACCACCACGGACACAGTCTACAGAAAGTAATCGTAGTTCGCTTGCAACTGAGGTTAAAGAGCCTGTGCATGTGTATCGCGATCCAAATTTGATGGAAAATTACGTTATTCATGTTGATTCTGTTCAACACCAGCATATTCATAGAGGGGAACACACACCTTCTCCATCTCGGTCATTGGGACCATCCCCGCATACTAGCCTTCGCCCTCAACCGGGTAGTATTGGAACGACTCCAAGTGCCTTTGCGCCTCAGCCTGTTGCTCACCATCCGGCGGCGCATCATCACACTAACCATCCTGTCGCCGCTGCACATCATTTGTATGCTCAATACGGACTGTACCCACATTTACCTGGTATTCCTCCACACTATTCTCCACATCTTTCAGCTCTTGATCCATCTTTTCACACTCGGTTACTCACAGATCTTGCCGCCCAGAAAGACCAGTTCCGATTTCACCCTGGGCAACTGTCTGTACTACAGCGCCCGATGATGGGTGTGCAACCAGGTTTAGCTATGCTTCTACCGCAGCATCGTGCGCTTCAGGAGTCTATGGAACATCAGTTGCGATTGCAGCAGCAACATCAACAACAGCAGCAGCAACAAATTCAACATCAACAACAGCAACAGCAACACTTGCAACATTCAAATCCGCCCTCGCACGAACCATTGAAACGCTATCAAGAATTCCAAACAAATACAAGTGACCCAAAGGCAGCAGTTCAGCAGCACTTCCAGGAGTCACTAAGGAACTTATCTTTGCCATTTAATATAGCACAGAGCAGTAAGAGTGGCGGAAGTATTACGAGGGGAACTCCAGCACAAAGGATGGACGCCAGTCCAGCACGCAACCCAAGTGAACATCCAGTAAGTCATTTTCATTTTCTAACTAACATTCTTGTACCTATATGGTCATGATGTGATGTCATCATGACCATATTTAGGCATGTCACTCCTTTTGTCAAATAAAATGTGATAGTCAAGACGGATTTAGAGCTGTAAATGTTCAAAACAACCAATAAATATTACGTATCAGCATGTTTACATTTTAATCAAGGTTGAAATATAAATGCAGGCTCACAGTTAATTATGGAGTTAATTTATGAGAATTTCAGGCTTAGCATTTCATTTCATAGTAGCTTTTATATTTGGATTTTACTTACAACTATTGATTTATTGACAATATTTATATTCTGTCTCTTATATATGTGTGTATTTATTGATCTTTATTATGTATTTAAAGCTAATAGCATTGTCTAGCTATCAACAGGAAAATATTAACCAAATCCTGGCAGTTCTATTGATGCTTCAAAATTCAAATCCCTTACCTCTTTCTACAGTAATACCTGATACATAACAGTTTATTTTTAACACAGAAAGAATTCACTGGGGGTTTTGTGTCAGTGGTTTCAGTTTCAATATTGTGGGCACGATCCCTGAAAACCTCATCTTATTCAGGTCATGCATAATTTAGCCTTGTTAATCTTGCCTCCTGGTCAATAATAAAAGATGCTTAGCTTATTAGTGTACCCACAGAAGCCAATGATTGCCACCATTCTACTGCATAGATTACAGTTTATACTGACGGCCCTTGGGTTATGGCATTCAGCGCGTGTTGGTAATTCAATCTTGCTTTCCAGTTCCCCTATATTTGGTCTTTATTTGGACAGTATAATTTTAAACAGACTAGGAAAGATGCCCATGATTAGGCCCATGATTAAATTAGAAATCCGCCCTTGAGTGGCTGTGGGGCAGCCCAGGGCTGGCCTTAAAATTTTAATGGGACATAAATGGGGATTTTGGTAATTACAGTGCTGTAAACCAATGTTAGTCAATAATGGGAGTGAAAAGGTTAGCAAACTTTAGATCATTGTTGTTAATTGTTATTGCTTTGAAAAGAGAGTAACTGAATTCTGTTTAATTTGCATTGAATGGAGTTGACAAAAGGCTGGTTTTTGCACAAGTGCTGGCGGTGTGGGAATGACGAAACTATCCAGACCAAAGTTGCATCGCAGCCACAAAAAGCAATTATAACCTTGGCAATAGCCAGCTTTCTGAGGCCGTACATTATATTGCTCTTATTTTCCCATGGACCTTTTTAAAAAGAATGTTTTGTGATGGATATATACTTCATTAATAGTGTTGCATACAAAAAGCAATTTTCTCAGTACCTTGATTGATAATGCGACAGTAAAGCTACACACAGTTTATCCCATACGCGGCTACAAATGCATTTAAAGTGCATTTTAGAATTGACATACATATTTAATAAAGGAGAGTAGCGATGTTAGAATTGCTAAATAATGAATTACAGGATATAGCATAAACCATTAGTGAAATGATACTTAATTCTGTAGAAGTTACCATGTAAACATACTTCTTGATACATACTGAAATAGACATGTTGGAATGGCGCCATATTAATGGAACAATTGATTGATTGATTGATTGATGGATTCTTTGCACCATTTTTGGGAAGAAAAAAATGCCTTATCCTCATTTTTTTTTCAATAAACCCAGATGAGAAACATGTTTTCTATTTAATTTGGCCATACATAAATAATGAAAATGTAACATTACCTTTTCCACATTAAATCAGGATATTATTGTGAACTCAACTCCATAATGAATTAGGAGATATTAATAAAACACTATTACACAAATAATGAATTGGGAGATATGGCATAGTAATTTTTTATTATCATGAGATGTCTAGACTAATTGTAAGAAATATGGATTACTGTAATACAGTACTTTGAAGTACAAGTGTAATGTATAAGTATCTAAATATTCTTCATATTTACATTAATTTATGTTTTACTGCATTCTCGGTTGCTGTTACATCATTCTTTGTTTCAGTTTTGTGTCCAGGATGATCCAAGTGTAACAACAAATTTTCAAATATAATTGGAAATTAACAAATTAATGACAAGAATGATATTTAAGGGGGAAGGATATTACTGTAGAGGAAACTATTATAGTAAAACATCCTACAAATACACATTATTATGGCATATTTTTATCAAATAATATTAATAGGCTGGACATTTTATACATGGGTCTGATTTTTACAGTGTATGAAGTCTTTGTTTTTGTGATTGTTTATTATTATAAAAACATATAAAATAACCTCATTAAGGCCTTAGTGCAAACAACGATGACCTTAAACATTGTAAGGTACAACTGAGGTGATAAACAAGTAATGTTTATGGTTCAGCCTGCTATTAAAAGTTGGCACTGTAGCCTGACGTTTAAGATGCTTGTCTTCCAACCCCATGGTTCTGGGTTCAAATTCTGCCAAGTTCTACTTTCTAAGCCCCATAATGATGTTTAGTGAATATCACACAGTTCCACCCTACAATTATTTTTATCAAGTTTAATTGTTGTCAGATGTGAAAAGAATTTGAAGATAAAAGTTAGAATAGCAATTTGCATGCATGTTCACAGTTGTAAAAGAATAGAGATTTGATAATGAGTAGAGTGAAGTATTCATAATGAGCATATTATTAGCCAGTGATACAAAAATAGTATGATTACACTAACAAGTTGTTTACCAAATGAAACTGAAAGTTTAACATACTGTATTCACTCTCTATATATGCACCTTTACATATTGTAGATTTGCACCTTTACATACTGTAGATTGTTAGTCAATCAATTTATTAAACATAAGCTTTCATATCAGATTCTCGGTAATAATTAGGTCCATTTATCCATAACAAATGACCTCCCCTACATATTTGCTGATGTAGCTTCTTAGGGTCATTCTTAATTTACTCAGACAAAAACGTGTTCAGTCTCCAAGCAGAAACAAAATCAATATGTAATCATATATGTAGATTCTTATGTTATTGCTATAATATCTTGGTTCCTTTTTGGTTATTTTTGCTGACTCAGAATTCTATCTAAATCAGTAAACATCCTAATCCAGGTTAAATAGAGGGAAAAGCTCTAAATTAAGCAATTTCAACATTTACGTTTAACCTTGGAAGTCACGATGGTCCCTTGATTGCTGTTCCAGCTGTTAAGCACTAGGTCACACAAAGGATGACCTCAGCAGTAGTTGACACATCACTGAGGTTATTGATAACTGGTAATGTGACAAGGGTGTCTATACTACTGGAGCAGGCTCTTTGTTCATATGAACCTACCAGGGGGCATCCTATTCTAAACAGTTATACATAACTAAACAGGGATAATATTTACAATTCAATAACAAATAACCATGCCTAATAATGACTTTCATGATTGGTTGTTTTTATTCTTTCATTTAATATATGGTTTTATTCAAAAGGTAGGGTCTCCTATATTTTCTGGCTAAGTCAGAAGCAAATTTTCATAACTTTCAAAATTTAAATTAAACTTAGAGATGGTTGACCAACAACTAATTTAATGGAACACAAGCATGCCATAATTAATTAAAAATTCAAAAGTCAAACTGTTTATAACTCTTAAAAAAATGTACGGTACCATAAACACTATGTAATACAATAACCACTCAAAAACACTGATTGATGTCTGAATGCTGGGTTCGGGCGCCCTGGTGTGCATTTGGTTGCTTGGAGTGTGTATTATACTTTCTTATCTGAGATTTTTTTTTACTACATTGTGTTTGCTTTTATTGTTTTATACTACTTATATTTATACGGCCTTGCACGGCCTTGTTGAAAAACACCCCTGGGTGAATCAAGTTTTACCATGTTGAAATAAAGTATTTATTATTATTATTTTTTTTATTATTATATAATGCAATAAACACTATAGGCTGTAATATAATAAACGCTCATAAACACTATATATAAAATACAATGATAACTTGATAATACTGTATTAAATAATCTATAGCTACACTTTCATTTTCCATGCGCCTTCATCTTTCTACCCATCCCTTTCAAGATTATGTATTCATTACTTTCACTGGGCTGTTACCTTGAGGATGTAACCATTTACTGTATGTTTTTTTTTATATTAATCGTGATCTTGTATAATTTCCCGTCGACCACGAGTCATCTAAATCCCAAGGTCTTTCTAAAATAATTGCAAACAATGCACATATGAGTAAGTTTGCAGTTCTTAAAGATTAACTGATTATTATTCAAGATGTAACATTCAATTACTGTATCTAAGTAGATGATTATGGCAACAATACATAATAAAGTAGATTCTTTATTTTTATAAGGTCTATAGGCCTTGGCCAAACATAATATCTCATTTTCCATTCTTAATTAATTCTTAAGAAATAGTTTTCTTACACTGTTGTGAGTATCTTTGGCTAAATAAGAAATTCAACATGATTCTTCTCCCTCCTGTCTGTTATTTGGGTTTGAAGAAATGGAAGGAAATGATTTTGTCATTGGACAAAACCAAAGGTGTGATTGTTATTTTCTATATACATTTAAAAGTTTTTTTTTCTTACAGGTATTAGTGGAGAATTACCTCCACAGTTTAAATAACTAGTGGTTAAGATATTTTTTAAGAACAATGAGAATTGCATTTTCTGCTGTTTTTTTTTTTTTTTCTTCTTTTTTTTTCCTTTTTTTGTTATGAAATATTTTTTATCAGGAGAGAATAGATAATGTAGTTAGTTCCAGTGGTTGGTTTTGCACAAAGGTGTCTGGAATTAGTAATATAAGGCAAAGCATGTGTGAAACTGAAACATCATGCTGTTAGTGTTAAAAAACAGTGAACAGGTATTGATTTACTCAAGTATGCAGAATCTGACCCCATCATTAACCACAGTAAAGTGTTCATTTATTTTTTATTTAACCTAATTTATTCAGCCAATTAATTAAGCTCCTAGTTTGAGGTGATCCCTGAAAGGTAATGATTGAAGTTTTTGTTAATTATGAAATCTAATAAGTTTTGTTTTTAATCTATTTTGTATTAGTCTTATGGGTGGTGATGAGGAATATTGACAGACAATCAAATTAAACTTCATCAATTCATATTATTGTTAATGTAATGTAGCTAAGTTTGTTATAGCATAATATGAAGTCCTGCATCATGTACAGTATTCAATTTAATTCAAATTTTAATTCAGACGCCCATTGTCCATATAAAAAAACGAATCAAACAGACATTTGTAAGAAAGAGGTAGAATTAAATAGAACCATAAAAAATGTATTAAAGTTCATTCACCTGTTATACAACATCAACTCAGAGCACAAAGCCTATTACAAATGGTCAAAACAAGCAGGTTATTGCTGGCAAGCATACACAGACCTAAAAACAGATACAAATATATTCATAGAATAATTGTATGTTGTTGTTGACAAACATACCACTAGCACTATTCAAAAATGTATTAAAGTTCATTCACCTGTTATACAACATCAACTCAGAGCACAAAGCCTATTACAAATGGTCAAACAGATACAAATATATTCATAGAATAATTGTATGTTGTTGTTGACAAACATACCACTAGCACTATTGGCATACTGTACCACTGACAGACTATAAAAACTAACTACATTGTACACAAGAAAGAAATAATACTTGTACATTTGGATAAAACAATATGCTGACAATGAAATAATGAATGAGAAATGATGAAGTGTAACAGATACAAAAAGGAATAGAAAAGATGGATGTGTAATTTACGATGAAGATGGGTCTTTAAAAGCCTTTAAAAGTAGTGGAGTATAGAGATTCTTACAAAAAGGGTGAAGGGCTGTTGTTGTTAATAGCATTTACGTTGACAACTACTACATCCGCACTATTCTCAATGAGCATGCCGGGTTATAATTTCCTTCTGTTCGGTAACTGAACATCCTGATTCAATAAACACGTTTCCTACGAAGAGTACGTTACTATTAGGGGTAATCGCATTTGATAGATTTCCAAACAGCAATTACAAATCACTTATGAGTGTTAATTTGCTTTCCCCAGAGTAAGGATGACAAAAGAGTACAGGAGGAAATGAAGAGGAAGGAGCTAGAGGAAAAAGAAAGAGAATGGCAAAAACTACAACGGGAGAAAGAACACCGTGAACGAGCACAGGTAACACATGACCTTTTTAATAGCTTGTTTTAATTCCTTTTTTAAGTTGTGCAGACATTATTTTTTTTCTATAAATCCTCAAAATGGTTCTACCAAAAGATCTAGATAGGTGAAAAGATGACATATGGATACATTGATTGATGAATTTAATAAATGAGTGTGCCAAGTAAAAAGAAAATATCAATTAATGCGTTGTTGCAACGTAAACAAGTTAGCAGTGAAGTTGTTAATGTTAAAATATATTTATGCTAGCTATACTGATTATTTAATTCTGATGAAGAAATACACATTTTTTTTATCAGGAGATTTCTTAGAAGCAGTTGGCGTATTTAAGAAAAAAGATTGTTTTTCCCCATTTTTGTTGTGCAATTTTTATTTGAAATCATGGTGGGCGGTGGTCTCACCTAAAAAAGATTTGTGGAAGTTGTGGTAAGTTATTGGGTACATTTGTTAAATACTGTAAAACCTTGAATTGAAGCCCTGGGCTTCTTTTTTTTTGACAACTTTGGATGGGCTTCTATTTGAAGCTACTTTTGCAAAGTAAAGAGAAGGGTAGCCAAGTAAAGAGGAGGGACTCTTTTTGAAATGGAAGCTGTAAATTTTGGGAATTAATATAAAACAATAAATAAGGCCACTGTAACATCAATCTGTGTCATGGAGTGTATTAAAACTGGCATTAAATCACCTAAACTACTGTACTAGAAATTGCAAATTGCAAGTGAAGTGCTGTGAAGTAAAACTGCATAAAATGTTCTTCGAACAAAATTATTTATGCGAGTCAAGTGAAAATAATGAATAATAAAAATATAACAGATAATATGAGACACGACCCATTGTCTATATTAGAACAGTGTTGGTACCGTGTACAGTAGTGTTTTGCTGCAGTGACATCTCACTGCTGGCGACTCGCTGCTGCTGGCGATGACTCGCTGCTGGAGAGTCGATCTGCGCATGTGTATAAAATGGTATTTATTTCCGAAAACAGTATGCCAGTCTACAACAAACGTCGCCTAAATGTAATAATTAGCACGTTGAAATAGGCTAGTAAATAAGTTCAACTGGGTTCGTAAATAATATTGGCCTCAAAATATTGTGGCTGAGACATGAGCTGATTAAACGTAGAAATAGGAAACCTAGAAATATAGTAAAAACGCTGAATAGTACTCCAGCGTCGCGACATGCGGACGTTGTTACGAGTAGGTTAGTCTACAAACGTCGCCTAAAGTAATTGATTTTACCCGGCAGAACGAAAGAAGGAAACTCCGCTTTTCGGTTGTCTTAGGCGCAGGTTTTTTGACAAACAATGACCTTTCAGAGGTCAATTGGCTGCTTCGCAGCAATTAGCAAGCAGCATGTTCTTAATTTTTTTTGGTTTTTTTTCCCCCTTGAAATTCATGTACAGTGTATGTACTGTAACACTGTCTCGAAAAAAAGCCAATGCTATCTTGAAAAGAAGCCCATGGGCTTAAAATGCAGTGCTGGTTTATTATTTATTTTCAATTTGTTTTAATTTATAACAAATAATCTCATGAATCTATAAGATACATAAACAAGCTATTAGGTTATACACTGATATATTAATATTAATAATACGAATATTTTGAAAATTATAGTGACCATACTATTTAGCTAAATTGTTTTTTTTAGTGTATTATTAGATGATTTCAATCCCTTGAAATGTTTTCTGCAATAAACTTGTAGGAAATCCAGAGTAGAAGATATTCGGATCAAGCTTCACATCGGTGAAACAAATATTGATGATGGAATATTATTAAGAAGATCGTATTCTAGATCTGTATTTTGATTGTATTTACTGACATGCAGTCAAGGACGTTTGCGTCATCCCATTCACTCCCCCTCATGACCAAGAATTTTGATACTGAAAAGGGGAAATGTGACTAAATCAATTTCAAAGGGGAAATAATAGCCGACTATATAAAGATTAGGATTATATATAAGAAGCTAGCTGTCTCAGATGTATACTCAATGTTTATTTAAATTAAATTTCAGCTGTCAACTTTTGATTAGGCCAAGGTCAAAATCAATTTAAATTCTTTTTAATACAGTCCTAGAAATACAGGGAGGAAAGTTTAACCTAGAGAAGGTAAATGTCCTGAAATTTTAAGAATCAATGCTTTCATTCATATTTAAAGACTCAATCTTTATTTGAAAAAAATCTATGTCACATGCCTAAATATGGTCAGGATGCCATGACCTTATATAGGTACATCAAGACTATATATGGGCATCCAACATTTTTTTGACAGAGCTTTATATTATTAAGTAACAAACAAATGTTTTAAATATTTCAAAATCTAAATAAAAGAAGTTTATTAAATAATTATATCAAATATGTCCTAAAATTAATGTAGGGCCTAGTGCATTTTCATTAAGATAATTATTTTAGAACACAAACTAATAAAACATAACTTCTTGTCAGTTTAAGTGACTAACTTCTAATCCCATGGTTCTGTGTTCAAATCCGGTCTGGACACCTGGATTTTTTTCTCACGACTAAAGCAAACTTCCACTCTCTCAACCTGATAAAAAGACTTTGTTTTTAGAGCATTGTTCCATTCCGTGATTGGTTACTGTACTTGCAGTTAATTGTGAAAGGAGTTTAAAAAAAAAAATGAGCGAGTAGATGACTAATCTCGTTTCTTTCAAATGTTGCTGTCCGCCAGCATAGCCTAGAAGGAAATTATATCTGGCAGACTTGCTTTCTAAGGATAAATCTTTTGCAGTAATGACATGTTAACCTGTGCCTTGGCCAATATGCCTGCTGAATGCTTAATCCAGAATACATTCTTATGAAAAGCTTCTGGGATTAAAAACGTCTAGTAAAAGAAAACACTAAGTAATCCTCTGAAGGTGCTGTATTATGCAGAAAAAACTGTTTGCATATTTTAGTATCGCATATTTTAATTTGTGTGGTGAGGACGTTTGAAGTGGTTACTTTTTATGCAGAATTCGAATCCATATGGTAGAGCAAATATTGTACCCATTGCTTGATATGTTGTGTGATTATTAATGAAAGTGAAAACATTTTTATTTTAAACAGAACATTTATAATGAAATCTTGCCCCTTGGAAAGGCTGCTTATATAACCAAACCAAGTTATTCTAAAAGTAAATCTTAGGCTCATGAGTCATGGATATATTATTATTACAGAGTTGAAAAGCGATACCCTGTTTGTATTGCCTTTCACTACACACACAGCCCTGGCTGTCACGTGTCTTAGGTGCATCACTCTGACTTTGGCATGACAGCCGGATAATGTGAGAATTATCCTAGGGTTTGTTGTGTGGTTCAGACAGTAACCACACAAAAAATGTTTATTCTAGTATGATTACACTATATTAATAACATAAGTTAAAGAAAGAAGTGTTTAAAAAATTTTTTTCATAAAAATTGATAGTAATTCATATGATTTTGTTTTAAGAAGTGTTTTATTATATCTCATTGTGTTTTGTTTTTATAACATATCTTCATATTATTATATTTTATTTTTTTTTTTTCTTCTTAGAGTGAACGTGAAGGGTATGCAGGTCTTCTCACACAATCTGAAACTCAGCATATGAGACAGTACATGTCACAAGATGGACACAAGCCTGGGGAGGGTCACTTCCACCCACAACGGCCATCAAGTTCCTCATCTGAACCGAAGGGCTTCCAGGTATACCAGCCCCATCTCAAGTCTGAGCCTAGCCATCAGCCCTCTGGCTACTACCCAAGTGGCCAGAGGTCAGAGGAGTTCCAACAGGTAGTGTACCCTAAGCTTGGGCACCTCAACTTGTCACATAAACAGGAGAACTCGGAATTCATGAAAGGATATCAGCCATTCGGACACACGTTATTGACTGCGCCACAAAATCCTGATATAGACCATAGACTCTCTGTGACAGATAGCCGATTTGAAAGTGGATTCCGCCACACAGATGCTTACTCAAAGCTTGCTTCTGCCAAAGGAGGCAAGGATATCGGTGGACCACCTCCACTGATCCGTAGCGATCGTGATTCAAGAGCCAAAGAATCCCACCCGAGCATTCCATTCGGACTGGAGCGACCGGGAGAGCGAAAACACAATCTGGAGGCTTACAGTCGCTATCATCATGAAAATCAGTATCATTACCAGCAGTATGGTGGTCATGTAAGGGGGTCTGATGGGAAGGGGGATTCTACAAGGCATCAACAGAGTGCACCACAAGGTAAGGGTGTTCCTGTCATTTGCAAAACCCCTTCCTCTCACTTGTCAAGTGAATCGCCATCTCCCCACCACCAGCAAACACTAATGGTTAAAACGTCCTCTAGTCAGCCACAGTCACCCCTTAAAGTTGCATCACCGCAGCAGCTATCAGCAGCTGTCTTTAAGCCAATGGACTTGTCGCAGGCAAAGACTGTCACAACATCTACCACCTCCCAATCTGCCGCGACTCAGGGACATGCTTCCTTACTCATGTCTGCGCTCCGGCCAAATGAAAGGGGTGAACTTGTTGGAAAACGAAAGACACCAATGGAGGAGTTTGCAGGGCATAAAAAAGCTAGAGGAAAAGATGGTCAAGCATCCCCACCTCTAGGACCACTCGGACATCCAGACAGACGGCCTTCAGCACACCCGCATCATTCCTACTTAAATCAGTACAACTGGTTTGTACAAGATCACAGGAATAATCTTGTCACAGGTGGTCGAGCAGCTGAACTTTTAGCCAAAGATTTGAGAACTGGCCGGAAAGAGGATGTTGAACTTAAAATTGAGAAAGTGGACCAATTTGAAAATGCAACTAACTTAAATGCCTCATCACTCGCTGCAAATATATCCGGAAAATCTGACCACCCAAAAATAAATGGTGCTATCTCAGACAGTGACAGTACCAGTACTCGTTCCACTTCACCGTCTGAAAAGTCTAAGCGGTGTGATCCGCATACATCACCAAGTAAATCAGCAGGCCATGTAAGTCTGAAGAAAGCCTGGCTCCACCGCCATACCTACACAAAAGACAGTTTAAGTGAGCCGTCTGACCCCAAATTAATGCGGTTCTCAGACGGTAGTTCAGATTCACCCGGCCCAACATCCTTGCATAATGGCCATGTGGCACCAACAGAACTTGATAAAAAATTGGATGTTGATATCAAAACATCCTGTACCAGATTAACAGACATTCCAGATGCCATTCCTGACCGTGTGTACGATTTTGAAACGTCTTCCACATGCTCAGATGGCTCAACCGTATCCAACAGTACAAAGAAGAAGTCGCGCAAGAGTAAAGAGTCCAAAAAACCGAAACGCAAAGGCGGAAGCGAGAAGGAGACACTATCCAAAGATCAAAACACTCAAGATGATCAGAAAGATACCGCTAAGGACGTCAAGGAGAACGGTATTCTTCAAGTAAGCAATTTTTTTTTCAACTTAATATAAAACTACTTATAAACTTTTAATTTATCCACTTTATAAATGTTAGTGATTAGAAATTCTCATCTGCTATTCCCAGAAAAAGAAACAAAAACAAAAATAAAAAACAAAAAAAAAGAACATCCTTAACAAAAACTCTTGTGATTACTCTTACAGCGTGATCCAGCCACCATGGCCCCTAAGAAATTCATCCAGACACGAGCGCGCAAAGAGAGATCCAAATCTGATGGTAAGATTACAGGTACAGTATGAAAGATTCTCGAAAGCATGCATTTCACAAGTCTGCTCAGTGGATCTTTCATGGTGATAAATGAACAACCAAACCAAAATCATCCAAATTATATATGGTAATAGAATGTGGGTTAAACAATTTTGAACTCAATTTCAAATTTCATTCATTTCATTTCAACTTATTCCTACTTTCTCCTGCTACTGGTATACAGTACCATTTCCTGTAGCTTTTCTTGCTTCCATTCTTTATTCTCTCTCCTTATTTGCTTGTCCCTTTCCCTAATCTGCCTTCCATTTTATTACTCTTCTGTCCCTTGCTTTTATTCTCCTTTTGTTTCTCATACCTTTTCTTACTTTTTTTTTATTCCCTTTTCCTATTTTCCCTTAGTTTCCAATCCCCTTATTCTCTTGTCTCTCCATATTTTCACTTTCACTTCATCTTACTATCCATCCTCTTCCTTTCCGTATTTTCAATATGCCGGTGTTATTGATTTTTCTAAATTCTTCACTTAATTTCTAAACTGAGATTTAGAGGAATTATATCGTGATGTTAGGACAGTAATGCGTTATTTCTTTATTATCATGGATTTCTACAACCCTATTCAATTTTACAGTCAAGTTGTAAATATTTGTGAATACAAATTAATTCTTTTTGATTTTCAGCCTTGAATATAACACGTGCATTAGTAAAACCGCCAATTGCAAAACTAAAGAAGAGTGGGGAGGCATTCTTACAAGACGGTTCGTGTTGTGATGTCACGCCAAACCTGATAAAGTGCCGTGAATGCCGGATGAAGCCAAGTAGTCGCCATTCCAAGCTAAATATATTCTGTCGCTTTTACGCCTTCCGAAGGTATGATCATTTTGCTTTTATTTTAATAATTTTTATTAATAGTTTTTATTTTTAAGATGTGAAATTGTGGATTTATATTTATGTTTTTCATTTCATGTTATCAACAATCAAGCCTAAACAGAGATACTAAGGTATTGAAAAAAGACCTCACAAACTATTAGCTTAGAAGCAGTTAAAAATGGAAATGACATGTAAATATTAATTGAAATTTATTTTCTTTCTACGACTTAATAAAGTAGAAGTCTTGTATGTATCACAGCTTAAAAAATACATAATTTATTATTTTTAGCTGTATATATTTTATAATTACAATAATAATAATAATACAATAATAATTACATGGCATTGCATTTTCAATTTTATTAATAAAAATTATAGGATTGAAAATATATTACTTCAATGTAATTTAATCATTTTATGTTAGTTTGAATACATCTAACCTTTGTGTCTCAATTAAAAATAATCACCGAATTCTGTAGCCAAAATTCTTTAAAAATTCTAAAAATATGTTTGTCTTGAGAACCTTGGACTTGATGCAAGACAGAGCCTGCAGTAAACTTCCTGATAGCATTTTTGAAGAACGTGAAAGTACAGAAATGTACGAGTAACAGCATCATCAGGCGCTGTGGTTGCGAGTGTCAGGATGTGATGATAAATTGAACATTAATCCACAGTTCCTAAATAGAGCGATTTGCCGTCGCAAGATGTTTGGCGACACCCGAAAATCCATCGACTCGCATTACTCAAAACCTTTTACATGTCTTGTGGCCTTTACTGCTTGCAGGTCGAGGCATCCTATAAAGTGATTTATTTTTAATGCATATCTGCAAAGTTTTTGAGAAAATTGATTTGCTTGGAAAGGTCACCAGATGTAGTGTTTGGTGATTGTATTTCATGCTAAATAGTAATTTTAAAACTAAACATAATTTATAACCTGATAAAATATGATTATATTCGTTTAAAATTAATATATTATTTAGTAAAATACATGATATTGATAGTAGATATTTATAATAGTAATACAATATTACTGGTAATAATGATTAAATTTAATAATGATATATTTTTATACTATTTTTAAAAAACTATAAAAACATTTATTGACGTTTCTTTTTTCTCCATGAATGTGCTGTTTTTGCAGTTTACCCTGCTTTATGTCTTTTCTGTAATTTGTCTGTTGTGATGAGGACTCCCCTGAAAATCAGCTTTGCTGAGTGGGACATTTCCTCTTAAAATATTAATAAAAGAAAGAAAGAAAAAGAATAACAGTATGTAACCCAATGGTGTATTTCATAATTCTAAATAGTAACAACATAGTAGTAATTATATTAGTAAAAAAAAGTGCTGGAAGAGTAGAAAAATCTGGAGGTTTTTTTTTTAGTTTGAGTTTCTTTATTTAGTAAACAAGGTCATGATATTTCACAAAAAAACATACTACATATTGATTAAACTTTCCACGTGTTGCTGAAACTCATCAGCATCGGTCGACTTTGATCGGGTCTGTAAAATTTTTTTAATTTGTGCAATTGAACAGACCTTGATTACAAGGAATACTAAGAAAAGTTACTGTATTTCCACTTAGGACCAGTAAAACAGTTAAGCGCACATTTGCGAAAAAATAAAAACAACCAAAAACCTAGAAGCTACCAGAAAATCATTAAAAGATGAATCATTAATATCATTGTTACAATTTACATCATTGAAATTTTATAATAATAAAAATTATTTGTTTGATTTGGAGCGTGGGCACTTAACAATAATTGGGAACGCTCGGTGAATTTATCTTGATGAAGAGATATTAATGTGGCAAAAAGCTGAATAAAGTTCTTCCAAGAACATGGTTGTCATAAGGGATTATGAGGTTAAGATGTTACACTGAGCACAACATTGAAAATACATCAGTTGTTTAATTTAGTATAGTTAAAATACTAGCAAATGGCAGTAAAGATAAAAGAGTTCTTTGTTGTTCTTAATTATCACCATGTGTCTGGTTTCTTTATTAGTGATAAATGTCAAAATAAATCATTCATATTGTAATGACAAACACAAATGACAGCCTTCTTTCGTATTAATAACAAAGCATACATAACATGGTCGTGACGTTGGTAAGATTCTCGGTAATGTACGTCGGAAAGTTTTCATTATTAACGAGGTGATTATTTCTGTTCTGCTGTTAGCTTTCTGAAAGCAAAATATGCAATTAATTTGATAGGTCTGGAATGACACTCGCAGCGATAAAAAAAGAGAAAGTCTAATGCACGTTTGCTTTATAAATGAATAATTGATCCCTAGTTAAATATGCTAATTAAATATGTAACCGTGAGGTAGAGGTTAAATGTCTAGTTGTAGAGGTGCAGATAAAGTGCTAGCAGTGTGATAGAGAGGACATTAATTAATTAGCAAATTTACGCAACAGGAAGGAGACAATATATGTAAATGTTCTTAAATAAAGCATTTTTATAACCCAACATTTTATTTTGATGTGTGTTTGCATCAGGAAAATATCATAAGAGTAAGTTTTGTCCTAACTGAAATGTTATCGTACTGAATACTTTCAGTACGTTCCAAAATTATTGCAGAAAAAAACTTGCAAGTGATTTGACCTTAGATTATTTTAGTATCTCCAGGAATATGAATGTTGTTACAGTATTATCGGAAATGTCTTAGGTTGTGACTTTGTTGATAGCTACTAATTTTGTGTCGCTAACCACAAAGTTGCAATCTACTTATACCATTACTATTTTGAGTATTTTCATTTTTATTTTGATTATGGTAACATAGACATTATTCTTATTTATTTTTTACAGGCTGAAGTATAGTCGTAATAGCAACTTAATGATAGCTGGCTTCTCGGAGCCATGTCACTGTGAACAAGAGGATCTCGATCCTTGGTTACCGTACACCGACCCAGACTGCCCTCTAGATGTTAACACATCTAAGTACATTCTCTCAAAAGTCGGTGACCAATTTTGTGACTTAGTTCAGCAGGAGAGGGAAGCCAAAGCAATTAGTATAGAGAAGGGTAAGCAAATCAGATTATATTATTAGCTTATCCAAAAAAGTGTATCTTTTAAGTCAGGCTTAGGAGCAAAAACATTTTGTGATAGGTAACCACACTTTTTCACACCTTTTCTCCAGTTCTTAAATATTCAAAAATCTGTATCTCATTCACCGTTACCCAATTTTTCGTCAAACAACTTTTTTCTGTCTAAGAAAAATGAGTTCTACAACATATCAACAATTTTTTTCCTGCTGAGTCTGACTATGTTCAGTAGTAAATCTGTAGTATTGTGGAACAAATTTAATTTACATAATACATTTATTGTTTCATAACAAAAATTGATCTGCTAAGTTGATATTCAAAAAATCCATACTCATATTTTTCATTCATAGCCATATTGTATATTTAGAATAAAGTATTTTAATTAAAACCAGATTTCCTAATATATCCATTTATGAATACTGTGCAAGAATTTGCCAGATACTGATTTAAAACATTTATCATAATTATATAATTTACTTAAAACTAACAGATGTTCTACTGGCTTTCACTTTCTGAGGGCAATGCGATTCATTGATGTATAAGCCGTAAACAGAAAAAAAAATTTCATTCGTAGAAATTTGTTTCTGAATATAGACAAGTAATTTCACATTTCCTCTCTTACTTATTATAATTATCTTGCTTTCCTGAACAATACACTAGTGTATTTTAACCTCATACAGAATGTATCGTTATATTATGCACGACTTATTCCTATTTTAATCATGTTCTCTTAGGAAAAATTGCATGGAAACGTGCCGTTACGGGTGTACGAGAAATGTGTGATACGTGTGACACAACCCTCTTTAATATCCATTGGACGTGCCCAAAGTGTGGATTTGTCGTCTGCTTGGATTGTTATAAGTCGAGAAAGAACCGCTGTGAGGAAGGTACGTTTGTGAAACAATCCATCGATATTAAGGGATGGAGACATTTCGTATGCTGTAATCGGTTGTAACTGAATAATAGATTAATAGATAGTTGTGCTCTATTAGTCATCTGTACGTAAGTACATGAACTTAGAAAAAAAATAGGATGATTATGCGAGTGATGGTTAATAAAAAATATATAGAGAGAGGGACAATAAGAATCCCATTTATACAAAAACAAGACCACGTAAATCAACCAAAAAGATATTTAAAAAATAATCATAAAACATTATTTTTAAACATAAAAAAATACATAAATATAATCTTATTGAAGAAAAAGAAATATAGATCATATTAAAATATAAAAGAGAGAAAAAAAATTAATGAATTTGAATTTATTGTTATTTATTGCAAATATCCAAGATACAGTAAAAAAAAAACCAAAGGGCTATAACCACTGTATTTACTTACATAATTCCAATTACAAGTAAAAAATAAAATACACAATTTAAACATCAAAAATGCACACAAATAAAGATATGTCTTAACACTGGTCTGTTTCTATTATTGCATTCCCTATTTATTTTATTTTATTTTTGAGTATTTGAAATTTTGATAAAGTAAATTAATCCTTCCCTTACATTCAGCTTTCATTCATGTTTCTTTCTTCACCATGTGTATGTTTAGGAGATCACGATGAGAAGTCACCTCAGCGATGGCTGAAGTGCATTAAGGACCAGGAACATCTTATTGAGAACCTCATGCTCACCCAGATCATCCCTAAAGATGGTGAGTAATATTTGTGGATTTGTTGGGAAGATGCTTTCCTTTCAATCACCATGTACTGGGTTCGATCGAAGAGGAATTGTCAGCATATTAGTCAATCTAGAAATCTCACTAACCTCAAATAAACACCAAGGATCTCAATTTGGATGAATCACCAATTTAAATTTCATGTTTAGTTTATTGCTAAAGGAAATATTATAACCTATTTTAAATTAATTTTCTTTCATTTCAGCATTATGGGATGTGGGAGAGTTGGTACACAAGATGAGGATAAAATGGAATGTGAATCCTAACTGTAAATGCATGAAGAACGGCAAAGTTGCAATCAACGGTGCATCGCAGGTAATCAACACTTAATTATTCATGAACAGGGAGAATTAGGGTTTGGGGAGTGGAGAGGTGAGAATATTGGTCACAATGAGAAAACAAAATAATACCATACAAGTTTAAAGATAATTAAAAGGGGAAATAAGAAGTATCATTGTAGGCCTGAATGGCATATGGGCCAAGGTTGGCCATATCAAATATAATCAGCATCTAAACATGTTGGAGGGAGAAAATTGTAACATCCAGTGGGTGAGTTGGGAGTGGAGTGGGGGGGGGGGGGGGGTGAATTGGGAGTGGAGGCAGGGTGTGAGTTGGGAGTGGAGGCAGGGTTTGAGTTTCGGGAGGAGTGAGTTGGGAGTGGAGGCAGGGTGTGAGTTAGGAGTGGAGGGAAAAGGTGAGTTTGGAGTGGAGAGAGGGTTGAGTTGCAAGTTGAGACCGGGTGAGTTAGAAGTGGAGGAAGGGGGTGAATTTGAAGTTGAGTGAGTTTGGAGTGGAGGGAGAGGGTGATGGTAAATGATCACAGGGGTAAAATAAAAGAACATAGTAAAAGAATAAAGATTGGTAACAAAATAGCAAATAGCAGCTGATTTGTATTGTCCTAATTTCAAAACCAATTTTGAATATTGGATTTCAACTTGTCATTGAAATGAATTGAATGTGACATCATTTTGTGCAGTCGGAATGAAAGCACATGATCTACTGTCTAACATGACCAGACAGGATGAACAGTCAATAACTACTGGACAAACTGTTCTCACGAACAAATTAACGCAAATTAAAGAAGTCACTCGCTGCTGATAAGAAGGGGTACCAATTCACATGCTCCAAAATGAAAGTAGGAGATGAATTGATTATGTGATTAGGTACATTTTCTATTAGATCATAAACAAAGTCCTTGCTTGGTTAAATCCGTCAATACAAAGTTTAGCGCTGGTGTCGGTATTATTCTCATAGCTTGTCAGATACAATTCTTGTTATGTGCCACAGAGAGGATGTGTTCATTTCCTCAACTGCTCGCAACCTACATGCTGGCTAGCCACATGCAGGGCTTTTGATTTTTTGTGAATTGTGAGAGTTGGCATTTGAAATTATAGTGTCATTACATACAGTTTTAAATTGTACAACCAATAATGTAATATCTACCATTCTACTACTTCCGAGGGGATTGATGCTTATGAATGTAAGATATCCCTGGTATTTCCAAGATTTGAACACAGGGAATATAACAAGGAAAACATAGTAATTGTCAAGCTATAGCTCCATTATTAATTTTATTCTAAATTGACTCAAAAACAATATATATTATATAAGTAATCTATGATTGTTAATTATATATTTTATATACAGAATTTATTAGCTGAGACGGTGCTGACCGGACCTAAACTGAAACCAAAGGACAACAAAAAAGATGTTACAGCAGTAAAGAATTCCAATGCATCATCATTACAAATTCTTGCTGATATTGCAACATCAGCACAAACAGACAATCAAGCGGGTGATGCCAGCTCAATAGAAAACCAGTCACTTCAGGATACCAAAACAAGTACCACTACGACGGACAAACTCTCTTGTAGGGATACGCCGAGTACGTTACGAGAACTGTTAACAAAGACTGCCGATAAATTGGCCAAACCGGCAGCAACAGTGTCTAGTGGTTCACTTTTGTCTGCTTACTTTTTGAAAGGAGAAAACAATAGTGGGAAACGTATGGTGACTGGGACATTTGAGGATATAATTGCGTCCGTAGTGGAACAAAATATCGCTTCACCCACCTTGAATAAGCAAGAACGAAATACAGTTAATCAAACTAAGCAGAGCAGGAATGCTAACATTCAGACCATGGAGCCAACTGCCATGTTTATTAACCCGAACTTAAACCCGGAAGATGGGCAGGTTCGCCATACGCTAGTCGAATCTAGCATGACATTTCCAGATGTACCTCATTCTTGGCTGTGTGACGGCCGATTATTACGTCTTCTTGATCCCCGACACAAAGGAAATCTTAAAATATTCCAGGAGCAGTGGCGACGGGGAGAGGTAAGTGACAGTTGATGATCGCATTGGGTTCAGTGATATGGTACTTGCCGCTTCAAATACAGCCAGGAACATGCTGTGCAACGGTCTTTCACCGACAACCAGCTTACAGTGTCACGCCATTAAGCGCTGACAGAGAGCGGAGATGGATTCACGTCACCTGGCTTTAGGGTTCTACATCCAAATCTAGGCTATCACATTTCCTGCTCACTTGCATTCCCCAAGATGGCAAATGGCTTACCAATTTTATTAAAGAAATAGTTTACCATCCTATAGCCAGATTTTATAATATTAAAATGTCATTAAAAAGTTTTTTTTAGACACAACTGATAATGCTACTAGCATCCTACTCTTTGCTAAACTTAAATTTGGTTTATTTTAAAGAATTGTTTTTTTCTTGCAGCCCATCTTGGTTAGTGGTTGTCACAAGGTCTTGAGCCGGAAACTCTGGCACCCATCCACCTTTAGTCGGATGTTTGGTGACCAGGAGAACGATCTGGTAAACTGTCGATCGTCTGCGGTCATTCAAGGTGTACCGATGAAGGAATTCTGGGATGGCTTTGAAGACATTCGAAGTGAGTACATTATAGTGTAAATTGTGTGCGAGAGTAAGTTACAATCGGCAAGTCAGTTTAGCTACATCGACAACTGGTTAAGGCATGGATTAAAGGTGAAATATTAGTATGACATTAATCGTTTCACCTGCCGTGAACTTAAGCTCCAATTGTAACATATGTATGAGTCAAAAAGACCATAAACAGCTTTCAGACATAAGTCATCCTCACTTACAAAACTCAACACCTTAAAACCATGGACTTGTTAGCTCCTGCACTTGCCACTAAGTAACATTATGGAATGTATTCAATAGTTGTCAGTCATCTGTGGTATCATGCAGAGCACTTAAAACAAAATATTTGAAATGGTTGTTGGCTATGCAAATGCTAAGAATGGGGGCAGCATATTGTGAATGACTTATTAATCTGCCTTGCGGCAATGACATTAAACTTTTTGACCTGCCCTGATCTTAAGCTCCAATTGCAACATAGATATGAGTCAAGCGAGCCGGAAACACATCGACACAAAGACTAGCAAGGTCACAAATTATACCATGAACATTATGAATAAGACATTAATTTGATATAGTTGACCCTGTAGGGAGATAGACGGATACAGGATGGTACAGGGGCTTGGCAATTTCATAAGAGTGAAGACAGTTCAATTATAGATGCCAGCATGCTATAATTTGTTATGAATGAAATTACCTTGTACCTTGTTACTGGTGCATTGTGGGAAAATCAAATAGGAAGAATGCATTTAGAACATTTATACTCTCTGAATGTAGGGTTTGGTAATTTGTTAGGGAAGACAACCATTAATGCTACAACTGTGTAATAATTTGTTATGAATGAAAATACCAGGCTTTTTACTGATACATTCTTTGTGCAGAATTCAAAGATTTTAGAATGCATTCAGAAATATTTCTTCTGTCTGCCTACCATTGTAATTTTAGCACTTTTATACAGTGACAACAATTGATTCTTCTACCATATAATAATTTGTTATGAATAAAATTACCTTCTACCTCATTATGGTCTGCACTATGGGAAAATTGATTATCAAAACACTTAAAACATTTTCTACTGTCTGCCTGCCATTGCAGATTATCTAATTTTAGTACTATTAGGCGTATAAGTTTGCATGTAGTGAATGTATGACTAATGGACATATTTGACCTAGTTGCATCTAACTTGAACATTGATGGACAGACAGATAGCTGTAGCCTTGAATTCAGTGCCTTTTCAACCAGCCCTGAATCTTGCAAGTCCCTGGAATAGCTACATTGATCCATCATATTAATTGCTAACAGGGAATGATAGTGCCCAGTAATGTTGGTCACTTATATTTGAGGCTGTGATATTTCTGTTCAGCACTTCTATTTCCATCTTCCTCCTGATTGGATCTGACAACCAATTTATATTTTTGCCAAGTCTGATTCAGTTACTATTTTCATGTGTATGGAGACATGATAATAGAAATTCATTAGAGTTGTTTATAATAAATCATTTTGATAATGTGCAATCACATTTTAAAAATCTGATTGAACCTAGGAATGTATTTTTTTTTATTTACCATGGAACCATTTTATATTTATTTTACCTTTTAGAACGATTGGTAAAGCAACGAGATCCCATGGTGTTGAAGTTAAAGGACTGGCCTCCAGCGGAAGATTTTAGCGAACTTCTACCAGATCATTTCAGCGATCTTATGCAAGGGCTCCCTCTACCAGAATACACACATAGAAATGGACATCTGAATCTGTCCTCAAGACTACCTGAATTTTTTGTCAAGCCTGATTTAGGGCCCAAGATGTACAATGCATATGGTAAGAATGGTCTTGAACACTTATTTTGATGAATTGACTAATGCAAATTCTTGCACAAGTCATTCTCTGTTGTTTTGCTTAAAAGAAACATACAAATATATTCTCAATCTTATTTACTTTGTAATAGAAAACACTTATTTGTTTATTTGTGGTTAATGATCCTAAATTATTACTTTGCTACATTTTTCCCAGGTTCAGCCAAGTTCCCCAAAATAGGAACCACCAACTTGCACCTTGATATATCTGATGCTGTCAACGTGATGGTATATGTTGGCATACCTGTGAATGAAAATAAAGGAAAGCTGAGTCATGTGGACTTTGAAAAAGGTATGCAATCGATATATTCATTGTGAAGATTCAAATTAAATAATTGATAATTGCTTCTAATTTAAGATTTGGAGTGGAGATGTAGCATATGTATTAATTTTTTTTTTTTGTAATTTGCCTACATATGGACATAATCTTTTCATACCATGTCCGTATATTATGTGTATTATGTTATTGTGATTAAAGGTATTTGACACATAAAACTTGATAGTAAGGGTATAGCTTTTAAATGATGTTAAATATTCCGATTGGTTTTTATAAAGTAGAATAACATGGTACAGCCCAAGACATGTAGCCTTGAAAAGATTCAATACCAATTTAAACTTGTAGCATTCTTGTCCTAAGTCATGTATTTATTTCATTTGTGAACAGATGCATTTGATGCTATCGATCAATCTACTTGCGATGAACTGACAAAGAAACGTGTACGGGATAAGACAGAACGGCCCGGTGCACTATGGCATATATTCCGGGCCGTGGATGCAGATAAAATCCGTGACATGCTGCGCAAAGTGTCTAAGGAACAGGGTGAGGAATTCCCATCGGACCATGACCCAATTCATGACCAGTCATTCTACCTTGACAAGAAACTGCTGGACAGGCTAAAGAAAGACTACGGAGTGCAAGGCTGGGCCATCGTACAATGTATGGGAGATGCAGTGTTCATACCAGCTGGGGCTCCTCATCAGGTAGGCTAGCTTTACGTGCTGCTTAATGTTACGTTGTCTGCTAAAACCTGGATAATTATTAAAACATTTTTAATAACTAATTTAAAAGGGTTGAAACCATATAACAATTTAGTTTTTCTGGATAAACACAATTTAATTTTGCTCTAATTTTAAATAACTTAAATGTACGAAATACCTGCAAGCAATTCTAAACATGTCTAAATTCAAATGTTTTTTACAGTATTTTATTATACAGACATAAAAACTAAATTAAATCAACTTAAGTAAATCATTGTATAAATATGTATTCCATCTCCTATTGGATGAACCAAATATGTGATTGTTTCATCTGTTTTCACTTCAGGTACACAACCTGCACTCCTGTATAAAGACTGCTGAAGATTTTGTATCCCCAGAGCACGTCCACCAATGCTTTAAACTAACACAGGAGTTCCGTTACTTGAGCTCAACGCACAGCAACCATGAGGACAAACTGCAGGTCAAGAATATTATATACCATGCTATCAAAGACACAGTAGGAATTCTAATGGCCAATGAACCGCCTTCAAAATGAAACCATCACTGTTGATCAAGTTAACACTGGTAGGCTAAGTCCAGTTGAATCCGGACTAATCCAGAACTGTCAGTGAAACCAGTTTTAACTTGATTGAACTAGTTCTTGTAAGCAAGCTGAGCTCAGCGGACAAATTACAGGATTATAAGCAGTGCTTTTGGTTTTGAATTTTTGACAGAAAGTATAAATTGCGCGATCAGTAACGTGCAATGCATTTTTAAAGTAGATTGGACAAAATGAAAATTCATGAACATTAAATCTACTGGAAATACAGTTGCTGTAATGGTGTTTGCCGTTTTTAAAATACTTGAATATGATATAAAATGACTCCAGCAGTAATCTGATGTTATGAACTTGTGAATCAAGAGAGAACATTACAGATTTTGACTGCGAAGGATTATAACAAAATGTGTGCAGACAAACTATATATATTTTTTCTTTAATAAAAGTGCTAAAAAATGGAGTTTATTTGCACAGGATAGTTCAATTTTCTTCATTCAAAACAAGGTTTTCACAGCGATGGTTGGATACAAATACTTCCACTGCTGATGATGTCTTTGCCACTACAATTTCATATTGCATTTATCCCCTGTCTGTTCTAAGGTGCATGTCTTTTGCAAAAGCAATCTGTGAATTTGTTATCTTTTCAAGACAATCCTTATTTGTTAAGGTGTTCAAAGAGAGTCAACTTTTAAAAACACATCTAATTCATCTAATTCAATAATCTCTTAATTTTAGTATTCATGAGTAGCTAGTTCACACTGTTGACTAGCTATCTGACCTGTTGACCAGCTTTCTCATCTGTTAACTGGTTGGCTAGCTTATCTGTCACCTAGCTACAGTAGTCCATCTGTTAAGGGCGTTATTGATTTACTCCCAATTTTAAGTGTCATATATATAGTGCTGTTGAGAGGAGGGCATAGAGGTTAATATATGGACTAAAATGGGACTACACAGTATCCTAAAATTAAATCATCTGTTTTTATCTCCTAACCCAAGACTACAAGGGGGTGAATTATCATAAGCAAGAGTGTATGCCCATGTAGGTAGTATGGGTACCGTCCTCCAATCCAACGTCAAATCCATACAGGATTGACAACACAGTTATTATTTGGTGGTAATTAATCAACTCATATTTGGTTGATCATTCTTTACAAACAAGAAAATACAGTAGTGTATATTTTTCCCTAATTAAATACATCCCTTTTCTTTGTTGACTTTGACCATGGAAACAAATGTTTTCCATATTTAGAACAAGTAATCAGTATTTTTTGTTAATTTCTTGCAGAATCATGGAATATTGTTATTATATCGTTTTATATGTGAAGTAAGATTAACTAGAGAAACAAAAAAAAACACCAAAAAGATCTTATATAAGATTTTTTTCAGAGAAATTTCTAATTTTTCAATCAATTCTCACCCTTTTCAGGAAGATAAGGAAATATTTTGCCTTGTTTGTGTGGCCCATTCATAAGATGTAAATAGTGTATAAAATACTTGGTTTCACTCTATAGAATATTAAATGTTTGGTTTTTTTTATCGAAATGCAGTAGATAAATTTCAGTTAGTGCCAATGTAATTTTTTTTGTAGAATTTGATAAAATGATTGTAATTTAAAAAAAGTATTTGTCTAGATTGTGATTTAATTTCTGCTTGTGAATAGCTATCGAGTGTTCGTCGACAGATGTATGCTTAAGATTGTTCTCAAATCAGCTGGTTACACAGTCGGCATTTATGATTTGATGAATATTCATATTATATATATGCATATTCATTAACTTTGTGACATATGTATTGTGATCTGTACAGAACTCATAAGATAATGTTATTTTTATATGAACGCCAGACGCCTAGTCAAACTAGGATGTTAAGTGTTTGAACACTGTAGCTCAGTGTCAAAGGCTTGAACGTTGCATAAATACAGTCCTGTTTTATCACATGTAAATTCTGTCTACATTCAGTTATTGCTATTTCAAAAAAAAATTGTTGAAAAATATAACAAAGAATTTGAAATTATATTTGTTGTTGAGATTTTCTTATTGTTTTTGTGATTTCTACAGCTGTCTTCATAAGACAATAAATGGATGAAATGATAAACATTGAATGCCCATGCATTTCTTTTGTGGACATTACTTTCAAATGCCTTTCTTTCTGAAAATACAAATGTATTTTCTGGAATGAAGATTTGATGGATTGATCTGTCTTATATATAGTCACTGGAGCCGTCAACTGACAAATCCATTTCCGCACTCTCTGTGAAAGTTTGACGACATAATGCCGTCTGTTGATTGTTGGTAGCAGTATGAGCGGATTGTCATTACAACTTTCAACTTATTGGGTGTGGGTATAATTGAATAGGCTATTCGGCCTCTTGAGACCCACATTCATTTATGCCATACTGCACAATATGGTGCCATCCTTGTTTAACCAATGTTGATCCGGTCACTTTTTAAATATAGTTACAGTAGTCGCTTCAACAATGTTGGATGGGAGATTGTTCCAATGCTTGATGATTGTATAGCTAAAGAAGTTCTTTCTGATTTCTAGGACTTTATTCATAGATGGGTTATACACTTTATATTTGTGACCACAAGTGATGCTAGCAGGGTTAGATGAAAAAAGGATGAAGCTGTCAATGTTCTCTTTATCTGTAATGATCTTGAATGCTTCTATAAGGCCTTCTCTTAATCTTCTAACTGCTAAAGGATACAATTTCAATTTCTTGAGTCTTGTTTCATTAAAAACGAACCGTTGCGTGTAACTTGTCGTGTTGCATCCGCCATAGAATTGCGTTGGCCAACGACTGTCTACATAGTGAGTGCTGCCAAAATCAAACCTCGCTCAAGTAAGTAAATGTCTTCGAGGAGTATAAAAGGGTACCTGTTAGTATGTTGTGGCATTGAACGTATTAGGCTATTTTTTGCATTAGGCGTTTTATAAAAGTGTTATTATTATTATTATTATTATTATTATTATTATTATTATTATAAATAAAGATTCTAAAAAAAAGTAAATAAAAAACTGCTATACCCCCAGACATGAAGCATTTTCCCCAGACAAAAAGCAATTCCCCCAGAGCTGAATCATTCTAGCAGGTAGGTACTGTAAATGGTAAACTTATGATGTTCATGGGTGTTGTTGCAAGTGGATTGGGTGGGTGAAGGGTTTGAAAATGGATTTAGCCAACCATAGCTATTTTCTTTTTCACCTCTTTTTTCTCTCACTTTGAGGACCTCTATCTTTTCCCATCTTTTTCATAGTTTTAGTCCAACATAGAACATCTTATGAGACAAACATTTTTATTGGCAGAAGAGATTCTGTTATAAAGAGTGCAATATTTTTTGATGTAAATTTACAAAGGAATATTGAGGGTGAGTGGTGAAATGAAACGGTAGTGAGGGTGAGATGATACAGCTGGCAGGTGTGTAATGAGGGTGGGGGCATACATGCAAACATTTTTATAGTAAAAAACGGGAGAATTTGGCCTGTGGGAGTGGGTTTGGGGAGCAGGGGTGGCTCCAGGATTTGTCCGACGGGGGCCGATGTCCCGACGAGGGCAAAGTGGGCGTGGTAGAGCATCTCTCAAAACTTTTTTTTTAATATTTTTATTGTTACTATTTTATTGTTATTTGTATTTTCTCGGTTGGCCTATATTATTTCTTTGTAAAGCGCATAGGGGCAATGTGCAATATGCGCTATATAAATATATCATTATTATTATAATTGTGAAAGAATTGGCTGGAAGGCAGGTCACCAAAACGGGATTGTTGGCATGTATGTGAGGGATGAAATTTTACGGGTTATTATGCTATAAAGGGAAAAATTAGGGTAAGTGATGAGTTAATATGGGGTTATAAGGAGGGTTAATTGTGAAGATATATTATACAGGGTCAAATGATGGTGAGGGTGAGTATACATATAGGGGTACGACAGTTGGAGGAGAGTTTACACATGGGTCTAATCAGGATATTGCTGTGAATCGTTGCAGGTATATGATGAGAGTGAGGAGTGGGTTATTACAATGTTATTGAAATGACCTTGAGGTTGGGTGAGTTAATACTGGGCTTTATAAGGGTGAGAGTTGAGAATATACACGTGTATAATGATAGCGTATCCTCAGGTCTTTATCAAGGTACATGAAAAAAACTAGCAAAAAGTGGACACACGTAGTGGGAGGAGTTAAACGATGCGGATTATAATGAGAGTAATTAAAATCGGGTATACATTAATTATAATAAACAGTATAATAAAGTGTTTCTGAAGTCTATACATGGTATTCGTTTCCTATATGCTTTTGTTATCGTACTGAAACACAAGTGGAACTTTTAAGGGGAATGTGCCTATCAAAACATTTTGTATCACTATTTTTTTTATTTTATTGTATTACTTCTACTACAATAGATTAAAAATAACAATATTTTATTCAAATTTTCATATTTTGACAACTTTTGAGCGATAACTCCAATTTTTCTTGATAATTTGAATATCGTTATAGGTCCACTGCGTGTTACTTTGTATAAAATACCACTCATGGGATATTTTTTCCTGCGTACATTCATAAAGGTTTGACACTAATCACGGGATGTTTTTTCTTGTGTCTTTTATATAGGATTAAAATGCATACAATAGGCCAGACCTAGCACATCACCTAGAAAATCATTCTGATGTATCTGTCATAGCAGTGGAATCTGGAACATATACATCTTTTATAAGAAAGTATAATACATACTCCAAGTATTGAAATACACGCCATCGTGTTGGGATTCCCAACACGATGGCGTGTATTTCAATACTTGGAGTATGTATTATACTTTCTTATCTGAGATTAATCAGTGGACCTTTGGGTTTATACATCTTTTGTTGTTTCAATTAGATTTATTTTGATTTTGACCACTGGGAAAATCAAAATTTCCGAGATTGAGTCTACAAAATCCCAAGATTACTTTAAAAATCCCAAGATTCTCAAATATCAGGCCTAGTATCCCACATGCAACTCCAAGTCCATTCTTAAAGCTTTTTCAATTAATTGTATTATACTGAACTGTAGGCCTAATTTGTACTTGATTTGTCTTATATAATTAGTACATAAAAATGACAGGGCAATTGTCTTTATTTTATTTGTATTACACAAAGCATTTTTTATTCATTTTATTGAATTTATAATTGTCAAATTAAAACAATGAAAAGCATTTGCGAAGGCAGGTGCATTATTATTCTTGCTCAACTTTAGCACTACGACTGAAGCAAACAGCAGTATCCACCAATGGGGACACACATGAAGAAATTTAACTAAAAAATGCACCTTATTATTTTAGGAAAATTATGAAAATGGCGTTAACACTTACCAGAAAAATTGAAAAAAAAAAAAAAAAACTACTAAGCTTCCAATGGGTCATTTTTAACAAAATAATCAGTCCTTATTTACAACTGTCAACTATGGTGTTATGAGGCCATTAGCAGCATACTTCTTCATTTATTGACAGAACAAATTTAAAATTCTATATCATTCCAAAAATCACAAAATTTAATGAAAAGTTAACAAAAAATCCCAAGATTCCAAGGTGTCATTAAAATTCCCAAGATCTTGGGATAAATCCCAAGCAGTGGTCACAGCACAGTGACAACTACCAATAGACAATTCTCTAAAACAACGGACCCCTTTCAGGGACAGAACATTCAACTTCTTGGTAACAGAAAAATATATATAAATATATATATAATTAACGAGATGCGGACACCACACTTTCGCGACAGAATGTACAAATAAACTCATGTTTTCGAAACAAAATTGGCGAGATTAGACTTCTCTTTTGTGTTAAATAACTGGTACATTTTCATGACATTGGGTCTGGTGTAATAGCACTTTTTTATAAGTCGCTCCCGTTCAATATTTAACAGGGGACATACAAATAAGTAATGAAACTCGTCCCCCACATTATTAAGATTACATAGCATACATTTGATATCAATATCATAACGGAGGTATCTCTTATGAACCTACCTTTGGGGACGCAAGTTGACAAGAGCCCTCAACGGCGGTATACTTGTTGCAATGTTGACGCAAGACGTACAGACACGGTACGGTACGCAAGTTGACGTCATGTTGGTGGCGGGACAAACTTTGGTACAAGTGGTAGGTTGAGAAGTTTGTAAAATTTAATATATTAATAATGAATATTTGTCACACATTGTGTGCATAATCTGATATAGAATATGTATAAATTAGGACATATGAAAAAAGAGACGGGTACTTCTCATCAGAACTAAAATAAGCATGCTGAACCTCGTAGCACCATATCGGTTGACAATGTTGATCCATCCCTCCACGGCATTCTCCCCACGGCCTCAGTCAGAGTAGCCGGAGTCTTCCCCTCCCTGGATCGGAGTGAACTGCTTGTGCGCAAGGGATGGGTTGTTGTATTTGTACTGCCAAAGTAAAAGGTGGATGCTCATGTATGAGACTCGTGCATAACAGGTGTATTATTTGGGTTTTTTTTACACTCAGACTGAAAATGTAGTGAATGCGAAGAAACATGTCTGATCCTAGTAAAAGTGTTTCTGTAGCTCTTAAAACCATCTTCATTTTACTATCAGAAATACCTTAGACTGTAGAAGAAGGTAGAAAAAGCAGATGCAGACATAATAATAATATACAGCACACAATGCCAGATCTTCGATGTGCTTAAAAAAATTAAATATTTATAAAAATAAGACTTTGCCCCTCACATAAATTTTCTTAAAAATTGCATAATTTATTTACTATTAATTTAAAGAGTATGGTGCATTACGATTGAGTGTAAACCACTTTGGAAGAGATGTTTTACCATTGATTCCGTCTGTATGTACAAATTAATGATAATAGGACCAATCTTGCAGCATCATTGTGCAGAAATGCGTGCAGGATTGGTCCGTCACTACTGTAGCAGCCGTAGAGAGGCACTTAGTAGATTCATGTTCACACCATTCCACAACGACGGGTTTTGAAATGAACCAGACGATTGGGATGTGATGATGTCATATAATGTAATGTAGTTAGATGTACATAGCGCTTTATTCTAAAGTTTCAAGCGCTTGAGGTGTGAACCAGCTCGTACAATAATTTGCTTCTCCACCAAGAGTCTCTTTATGTCTAAGCTACCCAGTAAGCCGGTACCAGCTATCTCTTGTTTGTTTTCAAGCTAGGGCCTATATGACTACTATTACCTTTTTAACCTTCCTTTTAATATTAATTTTTATTGTTTAGTAAAATTCTATTTATATTTTTTTCTCCACAGGGATGCTATTGGCAAAACCATTTTTATTAAATGAATAAATAAAATGTTGTTTCTTTTTTTTTTCTGCCTTCCTCAGAGGATCTTTCACAAATTATGATGCAGGAATTCAATGTAATGTGTTAAATTGAATTTTGTAATTGAAAATTAAACATAACTGCCCTTTGTACTAATTTGAATGTGTGTCTTAAGTTTTAAATCTGAAAGTTTTTTAATCTAATTACTTATCACGCTTTGTAAGTACTTAAAAGTATTACAATAACCTGTTGACTTATTTGGTCGATGTAAACTAGCACTAAGTGGCTATTCAGATGGAACAATGACCGATGGCCAAACAATGTCCTACCCTAAAGGTTTGACCCTGAAGTGGCCTAAGGCTTTTGACCCTGGTGATAGTAAGTTGATAGTAAAATATATAAAGATGGATATATAGGAAAGTAGTTAATTACTCCTGCTTGAATACTTAATTATACCCACTTCAGATATATTTTTTATTTTTATATATTTAAGTCTTAACAATCCAACACAATTTTTCTAATGGGTCCACAAAGAATGGGTCCACATTTTTAAAAATTGGTCCAAATTATGTAATTTTATGCATAAAATGGGTCCAGATTTCTCATATTTAGCTAAAGTGGGTAAAATTTAAGAAAATGGGTCCAGATTTTTCATATTTTCGCGTAGAATGGGTCCACATTGTTTGAATGTACATAAAGTGGGTCCACCCTGAAATTGTCCCGCACTGTTTGAAAATCCTGGCTACAGCATTGCTTGAACTTTGTAATTCTTGTTCAATGCTGTATTTTGAATTTGTTTTAAAAGCCTTAAATTGGGAGGTTATGTCATTTGTACTAGATAATTATGTGTTTACTGTATACAGTTAAATGTTGATTGATTTATTAAATTGATATATTTGGATCCTGTCACATTTTACTATACTATATAATTGGGAATTTAGCCCATGGAACAGACAAAAGTATTTTAAAAAATAATTTTTATTATAAAAATTATTTATTTGTAGACAAGATTTTGGCATTAGAGGCAGGTACAAACACTGCAAATTTTTGCTTCAGGACTCACAATTGCACAATCAGACTTTGTGTAATGAAATATGAAAAATACAGAAACAACCAACGGCCTATTTACACAGAGTACAACAGCGAAAAAAATACTGTATTCTGTTATGCAGTGCAATAAATGTTTCTGCCACTGTCGTGTTCTGTTGTCGCACTCTGTGTAAATGGGCCTTAAGTCTTTATTAAGCACGGTGCTGAAGTCAAAGCCTGTTATACTCTGATCTGTCAGTCAGTATGTGTTAGATTGGCTTATTTTGTTTTCAAACACAGTAGCACAGGTAAATACAGTTTTTGTTTTTTTTATCAGATTTTGTTTGTCTAAAACAAGCATAATGCTATCAAGTAAATTCTAATTAAACATTTTATTCAGTCTGACAGATAAAACTCTGATAAAATATTTGCCTGGTTTTAGTGTTGAAATCTTACCGTGTAATCAGTTTTAAGTGTAAAAATTACTGTGTAATCAGAATTAAGTGTAAAAATTTGAATAACTTGAGAAGTGTATGCTGGAGCCTATCAACAATAAAAGTTTTGTTTCATATAGGCACCATTGCACCTAATGTCTATAGGCTAGTCTTTAATATGTTTGTGTTTCCCATTTTCAGATATAATACCTTTTTATTGTAATGCAATTGTACACCACACAAGTTTACTTAATGTAATTGTTTGCCATTTTATGGCTTTTTTAGTTGCAGTTGTAGTACTATAGGAGAGTTGTGACTGAAGGTTCTTGAGAGTAATTTAGGACAAAACATAGGGTCACTGACCTGAAAAAATAAGGAATTGTCACTCATTGCATGCTTATTGTATTGCAATTATTTCACTAAAAAAGATAGATTAAATTGACTCACTGTTACTTTTACACAGTTTTTTTTGACATGTTGTGCTTTTTAATAAATTAGGCATGACTTCTTTAAAAAAATACAGCTCCAGATTTGCTCATATGGATATAATACAGCAGCACCTTGATATCCTTATAATATGAGCAAATCACAGATATTTACATGTATCACAAAAAATTTGATGGTGGACAAAGTTTACAATTTGAAGAGAGACAAGTCACAATATGTCTTATACATATTAGAGATGCCTTTATGTCAAAGTAGAGAATATTTTAAGAATATTTTAATTTTAGTGATTTTTATCGTTTTTATAGTGATTTTATATTGTATTTACTGTATGCTCTCTGTTAATGGCATTTACATTGTTGGGGGAGAAATAATATTTTTTTTTAAATCACTTTTTTTCACTTGGGCTGCTTAATGTAAACCGAGCCGCATAGCTTGTATTCCACTATTTGCATTCACACCTGGGCTGTGTATATATATTGCCTTGGTTTGGTTCTGTAATCATTAGTGGTCGGGAGACTAGTTTGGGCCCTACCTAAGCTGGTCGAACGTTTCGTTTGGGTCTATACCCTAGCTGCACTGATGAGGCCCGGAAGGCCAAAACGGATCCGTCTGCAGATATTGGGATTCCTTCCAGTGGATGCTTAGTTTATTTTGTCATTCTGATCGGATTTTCTCTACTGTTCCGTTTTAATATTAAATAGTTTTGCATTATGTGGCCGTTTGCTGTTTTATTGGTTTTTCCCATTTGCCATATATATATATATATATATATATATATATATATATAAAGATCAAATAATGTTGATGATGCCAAAAGTTCTGGTGTCTTTAACGCTCTGTCTAGAACCAAATTTTCTGTGACAAAAAGCTATAGTATGCCCATATTGTATAGTCGTGATGTGCCTATATATGGTCATGATATGATATATTGTCATGGTGACCATATTTAAGCATGTCACATGTTGTTTAATAGTCTTAACAAGTCTTCAAAATTGAGATTTATCATTTTAATTGAGATACATGTTATATAAGTTTGAAACATGAATATTACAGATATTAATTTATAACATAAAATTTTAATAATTTTCATTATTACTACAATAAGCAAAATTTGATAAACATCTATGTACACAAATATTGCATAATATGTTACATGTTTATTTGTTTTAAACTCAGTCTTCCCTTCCTCAGAAAGTGAGAATTTGAGACCAGTTTGTTTAAATCACTGAAGACGTTGCTATAGCAATTTAGCACTGGGCTACCAAACATATGGAGGTAAGGTAGTGTCTTTTTAAAATCTAAACCTAGTATAAAGGTCTGTCTATGTTATCAAATCAAATTTTCTGCAACAAATATGTCATTTGCCCATATATAGACATAGTGATGTCGTATAGCAGCCATATAGGTAAACAACAGGTATATTCATTTTAAGGACAGAGCTAAAGTTGAAGTTTAAATGCCATTGTAAGACACTGTTTCCTTGGAACTATATTGTACTGTTTACTATAGTAACTAACAGTTCTTGGTCCCCAGTGGCTATGTTCAGTACTTGACACTAGAGAGGATTATTTCTAATGTATTTAAGTTTTATATACCCTTGGGTCATCCCAAAACTTTATCTCACTCTAGGTTATTCCATTTCAATAAACTTTTTCTTTTTAATAGAAACAAAGGTAATATATTTATAAATTTATTTATACTGATAGCTATCTGCTTTTTTATATTTCAAGGCATTTATTATAATATTGACGGAGACACGGTAAAAAAGTTATTCCCTTTATAGGAACATGCTAAAAGAAATTAATTTGTTTGTAGTGATTAAGATCAGAATTACCCATAATCATAATGGATTCACCCATTTTGTAAGTTAATGAGAAAACTACCAGTGGTGTGTGAAAGCAGAATTGATTGGGGACAACCATAGGTGCTACCATCCTCATCACTTGCTCCAACATTATTGTCAACGGCAATTTTTCAATCAACTTAATTGTAAAACCATTGCTAAATCACCAGACATCTATTGTTTTCAGCAGCAGGGAGATTTAAATCCTTCTGGATGTATCTTACTTTTCTTATCTGGAATTAGACACCATGTTGTTAAAGGTCTGTGAATATGATTTTTTATATATATAATATAATTATTACAAAGGGCAAATTATGTATTGTGCTGGTGGATGCACATAATAACAATAATGTTATTGATTAAAATTCTATAGAATTTTCCTTTCAGAGTAGCTCATTAAATAAGGATTGTATAGATTTTTGTACAGTATATTTTGTATTTGCAGTGAAAATATTATGCATATTATAACTCCATGAGATGAGATAGTTTAAATGTTCTTATATGTGATTGTGATCATGAATTGCTAGAAAAAAACAGACTTTAACATTAAATAATTTACCTCTTATATTGAGATATCACAGTATATTATTATTATAATATTATAATACCTGGAATAGAAATCCTGTGGGCTTAATCTCGAGAAGAAATCATCTCCAAATGAATCATCCCACTTTAGTTTGAGTAATCTAAAAAAAGCCCAAATGGTATGGGCTTCTTTACAAGGCTATACAGTACATATTAGTACTATACACTGTTCATGAATTTCAGAAGAAACAAAAGTAAACAATGATAAACACTTTGTTTTAGTAGTTTAGGTGATGCCGGTTAATGCACTCCATGACACAGATTAATGTTCTCTTTGATGTTGTAATTAAATACAAAATACTGTACTATAGTTTTAAAAAAATGATTTTCTGTTTTTCTAAACAGGATTTCATTATTGGAAAATGTTTTCAGAAGTCCTATGTTTAGGAATTTCCTAATTTTACAGCATTTATTTTGAATAGAAGCCCCATATTTACTTTGCAATGTAGTCTCGAAAAGAAACCATCTTGTTCTTAAAAAGAAGCCTATCTCAAAAAGAAGTCCATCCAAAGGTTCTAAGCCCAGGACTTTTATTCGCGGTTTTATGGTATATAAAGCATAACCAATGGCAGTACTACATAAAAAAAACCTCTACAAATTACAAATTACCAAGCAGTTTTTCATTTAAAAAATGTTTCAAATATTTTAATTTAGTGTACCAATCTTATTATTATAAATGATTAACTTATGTTTTACATTAAACAAATGTGTTCTTAATCTTTTTTTAAACATCTTTAAATAACAATTAATCATGTAAGGAATTAAGGAAATTAGTGGAATACTTTGAAGGTGAAGTGTGTATAATTTAATTAGTTATTTCAATACCATCAAACAAAAAAGCTTGTATAACTTGTCAATTATAGAATTATTTGACTTTGATGTTACTACATGTAAATAGTAACAATGACCACAGCCTGATGCTGTTAGTATTCTTAGGTGCAAAGTGATGTTTTTATTAAGTGCAAGCTTACCTATAAGCCTACATTTGTTATAGCATGGTCAGAGCCTCAGGAAGAGTCCAGGTAGCTTGTGGTAGCCTTGTCCAGCGACAAGCAAGGCCAACAATACTATTGTACAAATATCCATATCTATCACAAAAATTTTTCTTTTGTATGAGTCAAGTGGCAGAAATTTGTGTTTGGTCTCTGCATGCATCACTACTCCAGCTTTAGGTAGGAAAGTTTATGCTGTTTGGAGACAAATTCAGTTATCCGCAACCCATTTTTCTATATTTTATATAATTATTCATTTTTGAATCGTTAATAAAATTAATACAATTTATATAAACAATTTTTTCGGTAATTGATAATTCATGAGTGGTGGCGGTAGGTGGAACCCTCATTAGCAAGAGGTATACCTCCATCCTTCTATCGGAGAGTTAATCACAATTTGTCAGGGAGAGAAACAAATTCCTATTTTTTTTAATGTTATGAGACTCAAAACTGATTAATTAAAAATTTCAAATTTTGCTTAGCTTCCTCCCAAAGGGTTTTGCCCTTATTTGTTTTCAATCCAAAGCTGATAATAACTTGGAAAGTGTTTTTTGTGGTTGATATTGATAGGGAGGCATATAAATACCTTGAAAAGAGTACACGGATTAAATATCTTATTAATAGGTCCATGATATGACCAAGGAATGACCATAAAAATCACACAAAAGGCAACGAAAAGGTTAGATTTATATAAGATTTCAAGGGTATTGTAAGGTCTAGATGCCCTTTAAGGTTTAAAACCTTGGCCTATAGCACTATAGAAACAAAGGCGTGTTGACTGCCATTTTGTAGCAATCATGTTTTAATTTAATGTGGCAATAAAGTGCTTACTTTGATTAATTTTGATAATACATCATCATTAGAATTTCTTGGAAAATTATGATTATTTTTATGCAGTATGTTGTGTATAGGTTGTTGTAACAAATGGCTAATTATAATTTGAGAGCTTTTATGGCTAGGGAAAATTTACATCATTAACGTAACAACCACGCTTTATGAAATATACCAGTGATTCACACTGTGTAATCTAGAAAATTCTCTAAAGACAATAAAAATAAATAACTCAACAATTAATTAAAAAAGGTAATAAAATAATTTTGGTACAATGGCAAGTTTCTAAGGACTATATTATAAATTTGGAAAATTTAATAAAAATATAAAGTTAACATAAAAAATATCTTCATCGATATAAGTTAGTACTAGTAGTGAGCTCATAATTGACACAATTTCAATGAGTAGTCCAATATTGTCACACAACAAATACAACAGATTATTTTGCCACCATATTTCACACAGGTTTCAATTACAAACTCTGTTATTACCGATTAATTCTGCAGTTGATGATATAAAGTAGCATGTTGAAAATATATTAACGCCCTAAATTGTTATTAATTAACATGCTGAATTAATTGTTACTTTTCACCGCCCACAATTAATTGTCACAAACCTGTCAAAATTCTATCCAGTTGCGTTCATCAGCGTTGGTGCTAGTATTTGATTTCTTTACCTTACATTCTACACCGCATGGGCTGTTCTTTGCAAACATGTGATTCCAACCGAAAAGAAAACAAGTATACATACATGGTAGTTGAAAATCTATGCTGAGCACAGTTACTGGCTTTCAATTGAAAATTTTACAAAATATTCTCCTCACCAATCGCATACACTTAAAGCCTATCTGTACCCTGAAATTAGCTAGTACTTAATTGAAGGATTTTTTTTAGTAAAAAGTCAGTAAATATTCTAAAAGTGGATTATTTTTAAAGTCTATTCTCATTGGAGGATAATGGCTTAATTAATTCTTTTTCAGATTTTACTGTAGATAGACAGTACAGGCGCGGATCCAGCGAGGGGCCATGAAGGCCCGTTAACCCCCGTCAGTCAACCCGAAAAATAAAAAAGAGGGTAATAAATTTGAGTTAAAGAGAGAAAAGGGAGTGCACCCACGAGTTCAGTGGCGATACAGCAGTGGGCAAAAGGAGAACTCGATTATTTACCACTTATTTTTACAACCATGGTGGGGCTGAGGTGGGCATGGCAGCATGACCGTCATATTGTGCCCCCCCCCAATCAGAAAATCTCTGGATCTGCACCTGCAGTATGTCAAACCATACACAGGGCAGTCACTACCAGTGAATGGATAAGAAATAATTGTAAAGTACCTAAGAGATACAGTATATAAATAGTTGTGTTAATACTGTGAATATATTAATGATGTACACTAAAGCTCGGTTTCCATAGAATCGCTCACCCTTTCGGCAACAGTCGCTGACAGTCGTGGGGAAGGTTGAACCCGGTTGAACTTTGCCGATTGCGTTGTAGACGAATCGGGGTGCCTTCCCGATTACGTCAGGGCAGCTAGCAAGGCACCGTGATTGGTCTGCAGTGCAATAGGCACGGTTGAACCAGGTTCAACCTTCCCAACAACTGTCGCCGATTGGGTGAGCGATTCTACAGAAACTGAGCTTGAGTAAGAATATTGCTGTATTTACATATAAAGATTAACATTTCATTCAGTTACTAATCAAAATATTACTATTTTTTTTTAAATTCTGTCAGCTCTAGAGAATTAAGAATTAGCCACTTAAAGTTCAGTTAGCTGTATATAATGCTTGAGTGCCAATATCATTGTAATCAAAACACGATTTCTCAACAATAGCAGACATTAAACGACCTCTGATTCCTATTACTCCTCATTAACTTCATCCCAATAAAAACAAAACGCTGTTGTTCTTTACGCTTAAGTAAATTAGTAGAAAAAATTCTTGAATTATCGTACATCATATCCAGGTGTTGGGATATAAACCGTACCAATAGCAGGTACTGGTAGTAAATACACTAGTATAAAACCCTGTAATAGGCGCTACTTTTAGGAGTAATCAAGCGAGTGAATTAATCTGCAGAGTGTGCTGAACCGAATGTAATTTTTATTTTAATTACGGGATTGCTTTTAATGATAATCGGTGGAACTCCAAAAATATTGATTCTAACGCAGTGACTCATTAACGGAAGTATTGTGTTGAGATATGTGTCTATGAAAACACTCATTCATAATTTTTTTTTTCTTCCACATCAATCAAAAAGTTTATTCGCCAGTTGCAGGATTGAACTACTTATCAATTAAAGTCTTATTTCAAGGCCTAGAGAGTGCAGCTACTTTTAGATGTGAGAAAAAATTCAGGTGCTTATAGGATTTGAACCCAAAATCCAGGATTAGAAGGGGAGCACATTGACCACTACTGGTGGAAGCGGTTTGGCACAGTGAAAATGACTTGCTTTCCCAACCTTGGGGTCAGGGTTTCAATCCTTCACTGTGCATTTTGCTTGTGTCCTTGAGGAAGGCTCTTTATCTATATTGCAGTCCACCCAGCTGTATCAATGGGTAACAGCAAATTCTGGGAGTAACCTGCGGTGGACCAGCGTCCCACCCAGGGGGAGTATTACACTCTTACCTGTTTCACGCTTCAGAAACTGGGGGTTAAGTTTAACTAACTAAACTGAATTATCATAAATATACTTACATCATTAACTAATACTTTTAATTAATTTTTATTTTCATTTTAAAATTATAAATTGTATTTGAGGTCATCACGAAGTTCATTCCATAACTTAGCACCTCCGTATGATAGGCTATGTTTTTTATAATCTGATAAGAATGACATAACAATGGTATTGAAATTATGAAGTGACAGTTATAACAACTCTCATTTCAGCTAGGCATTTTGTTCAATCTCAAGTCTGGAAATATATTTTTGAATTCAAAATTTGTTGGGTTGGTGCTTGTCTTTCACATGTATTGTCCTCTATATTCTGTATACTGCCCTCTGTAGGTGATATCTAAAATGCAATAGAGGAATGAATGCACATAGAGTAATGGTGGTCAAACTTAAAAAAATATGAAATAATATATGGAAATTGAAAACGTACTTGTAATATGATATCTTTAAATGAGATGATTGACATTTGTTTTTTAGATTGTCTTTGGAAAGTTTGAAATCCTACCAAACATATCAGTTGTCACGGTAACTGTCAGTCATGCCCTGGCATTGTGATGGCTATCTCTATCCTCTTATATCAATACACTTACTTTGTAATTGAAAACAATGATGGAACATGTGTAGTAGTCTATGGAGAATGTTACCTTGTCCCGAAGACAACGCCTCAAGCTAAAGTGGTCGCATGATCAGGTACATTCCAACAGCCAGTGCAGGCAGAGTGAATGGGTGCACCTAGATACCATTCACAAAATGTTAGTACAAATCTATCTAAAATTGTATTGAAGAAAGTAATGTAGAGATTGTAAACATCAATCAGAGATTTGTTGTCCTGTGCATAACAGAAAAACCATTCATCTTGTCATGTAGGTTGTAGATCTTTTCCCCCTTCCAGATAATTAGCTTCGATGTTGGTCTCTGCCCTAATCAGATGTACTACCTGTATGGCATTATACAAACACAACATGGTTTGAGGTGCAGTAGTGAATTCTACTTGGCGAGGTGTTGGATGATTGGGACTACCTTGTAGACTCCATAAACAAGGGCAATGGAATTCACTGCTTGACTGAAATAAACATGTTGTATCTGTTGTACCTCATAAACAAAACAGCAAATTGTCAGTCTACATCAGGCATTTTGATCTGTGAGGGTAAAATTACGCAGTTTGCATATGGTTCATGCAGGCAGGGATATGGTGGTAGTGGGGCATACTTCCTCCCCCCCTCCTCTTCCCGCATAAATATAAAATTGGCATGCACAGAGAAGTAAAACTACCTCACCACCCCAGATGGAATTGACCAAATGTTATTTATTAATTAATATTTATGAGGTATATAAATTGTTACTACCATAGCTGGCAAATCCTTCAATGAGTAATTATTAGTTTCCCATGGGTGCAACTAACACACAATAGGCAGGCAGTTGTATCTAGGTATTCTTGTAGTGATAAATTACCTAATCACAACTTTTTAAGGACCATAATTTCTTTTTTTTCAAGTTCTTTTATGTGGAAAGTGCTTAGAAGCATTGTCTTGCATTAAGCGCTCTATAAGACTAACATTATTATTATTATTATTATTATTATTATTATTATTATTATTATTATTATTGTTATTATTATTATTATTTCAGACTCTTTAGGCAATAACTAACAACTATTCTTTGGGAGGTCCAGGTGACCATTTCAGTTGACCATCAGTACACTTTCAAGTACGAATACAAATGTTCTCAGTGACCTCCGTTGACCTCTGAGAGAAAAGACCAGTGTTGTATTGATCTTAAAGCATCCGTATAATTTATAGCAAAATCTTCATTACATTGTCCTTCACTATTCTAAGACCACATTTTATCTGCAATACCTTGAGATGGGATACTTCATAAAACTAGTGTCAGTTTTCTTAATGTAATAACAAATCTGTATTTGTGCTGGATTCGAACCTTGGCCCCAATGTTATGGAAGGCAAACATCTTGCCACTATTAGCTATTTTGAATCCTCAATTCTGCATCCTGAAAGATGTCACCGAATATTTCTAGATCAACATTTTCACCTTTATACTCAACTGGGAATCATTCTTAGTTCATTTTCAACACTGACATTTTGAAACCAAACCATTATTCTAGTACTGTGATAAGAAGTTGATGCTAATCATCAGTGTTGGTACAGCCAAGTGTCACCAGGCTTTACATTGAGAAGATCTGCTATCTTAGTTGCAGACATCCAATCTTCATGTAAAGTAAGAAGATAAGATAAATATAATGAATAATGTGATAAATTAAATGAATAAGTTGCATAGATAAGTAAAATTAATATGGATATGATAAATAGAACTGAATAAAGTGATTAAGATGAATAACATTGATATAATAATGAGCAAGATGAGTTAAATTAGGAATAAAATCAAAGTGATCAAAACTTAATAGAAATAATGAAAATGATAAAATTGAAAAAATTAACTAAAATTTTATAAAGTATGAAATGTATAACAATCAATAATATCACTAACGATTAATATTGATGCTATTATACCGTATAAGAGTCCTAGTGATGCAGTTACAAGATGAGTTCAGAAAGTTAATAGATATCATATTATCTTTAACAATAATAGGATAAATTTATTAATTTAGTTTTATTTATATATTTATTAATAATGTGTGAGAACATTCTAAAGCTTTGTCCATACTCTCAAATTTTAAGGGAAAATAAAATGTGATGTGCCCATGTTTGGGTTTAATATGACATCATGCCCATATATGGACACATCATGCCCATATATGGACATATCATGCCCATATATGGATACATTTGTCACATAAAATTTGTTATAAGTCAATCGTGACATCATCACTGCAACTCCCAATGCTATTTGCCTATTCCCCACCATCCAATAATTTTTTTTGTAATAGTGGATGCTTGGCTTGATTTTTTTTTTAGGTTCGTGTGCAAATTCCTTAAATCAATGAACCCTAATAGCAAACTGAACGTCTAATAGGAATATTCTAGACCTATATTAAAAACTCATCCTATCACTATAGTAACCGATGACTGCTGCAACAGTTGGTTATCAAAACTAACGTTAAAAAAGACTGCGATTGACTTATAAAGCAATTAGTAGTGCATGCATTCCATAAGAATTGGAATACACACCAGTTATCCTACCTGGTAATTGGATACATAGATATCAGTTGAAGAAATTTGTGATTGATTGATTGATAGAAACTACAATTCGTGTGTGATATTACGTACGCTTGTATAATGTTACGTGCAAGGTTGTAATGCAATATTGTGGGATTTGTGGGAGATCTAAAGTAGGTTTCGTTCCACCACAATCTAGGTTTAGTATCCAACTAGCATACATTGAAACTTTAATTGAACTTTATACACAATAGTTGCATATTTTTTATTATTTGCAATAACCATATGGTCCTTTTCAAATTTTTATTACAAACATATGTTATAAGTGAAGATAGAAAGGTATTTTTTTTTGTAGTGTTTATTTCACTCCACATAAATATAGATGCATACTTGGATTGTGTTTACGAAGGAAAATATTTTGTAATTTTGTTGTAAAACATTTAAAATTGGTTGATTTATTTATTACAACCAATCTACATACCATATTCTACTTATTGTACACTAACATAAAACTTCACACTAGTTCTAAATAATAATACTGTATTATTAAGATGTTGCATGATATTGAAAATTTTAAATATGCCATCATCTGTGAAAATATAGTCTTAATGCTCTGCTTTTTTTTATGACCTTTTCCATGCATACCATCATTATGTTTAAGTCTATACATGTATCACTGTAGTAAATATTATGAATTGGCATGGAATAAATGGTACGAAATTACTACTGAAAGAATTACACCTTTTCCATCATTATTCTGTTATGTATCCATCAATTCAGTTTAAGTCTAAATGGTAATGTATCACTGTAAATTAGGAAAAGGCATGGGTATGACATTAAACTCCATCCGGTTAAAGCGTTGGCGACTAAACTGACAACCCTGTCAGATATGTCTTAGTGGCTACTGAGGGGAGGGTGTTTATGGTCACCCATAAAACCAAAAGCTGAACAAAGGGCGGATGAGCTCCTCGGAGTCAATGGCCAACCATTAATTAGTTTAAGGAATAGGAGTAGTTTAGTCTCATTGTTATTATTATTGTTATTATGATTACTATTTTTTATTTTATTTTATTGTTATTATTTTATTGTTATTTGTATTTTCTCGGTTGGCCTATATTAAGCGCATAGGGGCAATGTGAAATATGCGCTAAATATAACATTATTATTATTATAAATGGTGCGAAAGTACTACTGAAAGAAATACACAGAGAATGTAATACTGTATTAAAGCTGGCAGGTCACAATACAATAAATATTAAATATATAAATTGAATAAACAAATATTACGGAATAATGCAGTCAAAAGGAGATATTTCGAAGAATACTATCTTTAAATCATCTTGAGTATAATATATTTAAAAGTTTAAAAGATTTAAGCCTGCAAAGAAAATAAACACAACATTGTTAACCATTTAGCAACTTAATCTTTGAATTTAGAAAGGTACTAGGAGTAATCCTTCCTGCTACCATTTTATTTTATGGATGCAATTTTTCAGCTTTTACTACCGGTAATTTACCAAGATGTATTGAAGCAAGTTTCGGAGAATGCGACAGATGAGACTATAAGATTGCACATTTTTTCCAGTTTGTTTCCACTTTTCAATTTTATTCCTTACATCATTTATAAAAAGTGAATAGAGGAAGATTTCTATCTACTACAATAAATAGATCCATTATTATTATTAATATTTTGAAACCTAAATTTTTGTTATTAATAACCACTAGTTCTTTATGAATACGTATTGTTCTTTTGTGTTGGGCTTCTGCCTGTTGTTTTTTACTTGTGACTTCTGGCTTCCATTCTTTGGTGGTCTGTTGAAACTTTTTTTTTTTTCAATTGTATTTTTAGGTAAATGTGTACATTAATGCCAAATCGTACCCATAATCCTAAAGATTCTGTAAATGACATGAATTAGTGCTAAAAACCCAAGGCACGTAAACCATTAGAATCAAATACTAAGTATGAAACTTTGCTGTGTATATTAATCATGACATGGAAACGAGATTGCTTTTTTTACCTTGGTGTCCATTTAAAGCCACTGTCTCACAGCCTTTTTGTTAGCACACATTTAGAGAATATATTACTTTGTCATCATCATCATCATCATCATCATATTGTCATTCATCATTATCATTATTATCATCAGTGTCATCATTATCATTATTGTCATAATCACATCATCATCATCATCATCATTGATAATGCATTGCTTTTTCATCATCATGGTCAATAATCATCAATATCATCAACATCATTAAAATCATTATCATCATAAAATTCAAAAGTAAATCGAAAAACACATTGATCTTGCCAATATGGCAAAATGATTTTGGAAAAAGAACTTGTAAATGTCGCTCAGTTAAATTATGGAACAATTCATCATCAGATATTCGTAGCAATAATCATCCTCTTTCCTTACAATCCCTTTAAAAATCTCATTTAATTTACCCACTTGTTTTTCTTTTCTGTTTCTTGTATTTATGTAATTAATATAAGTTTTTTGCAATTTAATGTTGGTTAGTTTAAAGTCATACCCTGGACCTCGGGGTGTACTAATACTGACTGAGTATCCAGAATAAAGAAAGATTTAAATTCATCATAATCATCATCTTTATCATCATCATCATCATCATCATCATAATCATCATCATATTCATTCATTAATAATAATTTCAACAGGAATTTATAAAGCTTGTTAACTTAGTCGGTACACATCATACTTTTCCTGACACTAACTACATGTATTAAAAAGAATAAGTTTATGATTTTTGGAACAACACAGAATATTTCAAAATTTAGTAATGTTACTGTGAGCTATAATAATGACTCCATTGACAGAGTTGATTTTTTTAAATACTTGGGTGAACATTACTTTTGACCCACAGCTTACGTGGAACAAACACATTGAAAGCTTATCTTCTAAAGCTTCTAAAAGGATTGGTGTCATCCGTCGTATCAGATATTTTGTACCTCAATTTATTTTTAAGATGTTAGCTAAAACTATTGTTTTACCTTTATTTGATTATTGTTCTTGTGTATGGTCAAACTGTTTCATCTAATTATCTAATAACTTACAAGTTCTGTTAAACACCTTAGAAAGAATATTACTTTCATGTGATATTAGAACACCAATTAAAGAGATTTTAAGTTTGTTGAATTGGCAAACTCTGAAAAATAGATGGAAAGACCAATTATTATTTTTAACTTTTAAATGCCTTCAAGGACTTGCTCCCTCCTACCTACAGTAATTAATATGTTTGTTTTCCTTGGAAAATGATAAAAACACTAGAAGCCAGACAAATAATCATCTTGTAGTTCCACAATAGAACATAATATGTCAAGGAAAATGGACTTTTCATGACCGTGCATCCATGAAGTGGAACCAACTACCTAGCAATATAACTAGGGATTTCCAGAATTTTAACCAATACACATTTAAAAATGCTCTGAATTAATTGGTCTCTCCTCTATTTTTGTAATTAAGTCCTTTTGTTTAATTTTCCTAAATTTTTCTTTTCAATTTTTGTATTTTACAGTATGTTATGTAACTGGACCACAACGAAAACCAGTGCCTTTGCATTGAGCGTGCAATCCAGTATAACAGAAGTTTTAATAATAATTTTAATGCTTGTTACTAATATGCGTGCATTAATCTCATATCTCAGGTAGAGTGTCGACTATAAAATCTACAGTCACGTTTGCATAGATGCTCCCAAAGGATGGGCTGTGTAAAAATATAGCCTCATTTACATATTTTATACTTTAGCTATATAATCTTTTATTTGATTTGTGATGCCTCGGAGAACTGTATATAGTGCTACATTTCTGGCTGTAATTAGTTGACATTTATCTTATCGTTTATTGTAAAGTTTAAACTATTTTTTTTAATGGATTCTCATTTACATTTGTAGGGTATTCCATCCAAATTTTATGAAATTGAATGATAAAAATTTAATTTTGGTACTAACGTATTAAGTTGTAATTATAACTCAAAATATAAATAAATGATTAATAATACCAAATTAAATAAATATAATTAAATTAACTGGTAATCTTAAGTTTGGACTAGCTTATTACCAGTAAGGGATGTTTTAAGATGAATATTATAAATGTATTCAAAAGAAAACAGGTTTTTTTTTTATATAATCATTTAAATAATATTTTATTAATTAATGTAGCGGTAGTGTAAACTATATGAGACTTGGATCCTTTTTAGAAATTAATGTTCCTTTTCTATTTGTACTAATCTTCCCTTACTTTAAATGAACTGTTCCATGTCGAGTTTCTATCTACTATGCAGTACTACTACACATCATCATCCATAATCTGTTAAATTGCCCATGATTTTGAAGCAAGAGCACCTGAGGATTGAAATGAATTCATTGATTTTCTCACGGATTTTGTAGATATTTCAAAGTTGTTGCAGGTAGAATGCCCCTATAGGGATTTACAAAATCGTAAATGTATTGAAATATGTTGGCTCTGACAAATGACAATAGTAAATATCTCTTGAAGAAGACTCTTCATAATTGAACTTTTTAACCCAAAATGCTGTCAGTGTTTTAGGACTAATGTGTTATTTTTTAAACCTTTTTTGCATTAGGGAGCCTGTCAAAACAAAATAACGCAAATTCGCGGGACATTTAAACATGTTGTGATACTTTAATCTTTGTGTTGTTTGCAATAACAGTGAAATAAAACTAAAAGTATCACAGAGCAGTGAAAATTACTTCACTTTTAATTGATTTAACGGAAACAAAAAATTAAGAGATGATGTTTGCATTTGGAGTACTAAATCATGTTTATGCCTAGTAGGTAGGCTACACCCAGTTTGTAATTCATAATACACAAAAGAATAAAAGAGGTCTGATACAAAAAACTCCTAGCACTACAGCCAGAGCCCATTGTAGACCGACATCAAGACAAGCACCCCACGTTTCGATTGATTAATTCAAGAAATTTCCAATAAATATATGGTCACAATGTGTAACAGTAAATAATTATCTTATAGTATTATGTATGTTGGGCTATTCCATGACAAAGTGGAATTGTATACAAATAATTTTGTTTACTACTAATATAAGTAAATAGATATTTGTCATTGTTAATAATTTTTTGTCCCACATTTTTTACCTATATTTTTCCAAACATATCCATGTGTTTAGGGGTAGAGTCTCCAATAATGAGTACAGTTTTCTTGAGCAATTGGTGTATGGGTTTGTGAGATGGTGTTCTGTGAGCTGGTTTATCAACAGTGTATCAACAGGCTGAAATTGGTTTGCGTTTCCACTTATAGGTGTTGAACTCAGACAGTCGCTGGTCATGGAAAGCAGCCTGAGTCTAGATGGAGGGATGAATGCATCAGCTGTTGGTCGAAGATTCGTTGGTGTATGAACAGTTGACTGAGGATTTTTTTTCACTTTTGTTTTTTGAGGTGTCTGGGTGAATTTCATCTTCTTCAACATTAAGAACCATGAAGCGGTTGTTGGTTTTAACAGAGATGACATCTTTCAGGGTTCTGGTCTGCGATAGGCCTGTGTGATGTGAATTTGGAGATTCATGTATTGATGTAGGCTCTTCCATTTGTAAGTTTTCATCTTCAGATCTAACTTTCATTAGGAGCTGAACATTTTGTTGTAATTCAGATATTTGCTTCTCAAAGGAAAGCTTCCAATCAGAAAACATAGGCAGGTCATACATCCAGGAAACTGTTGTTTGTGTTTCTTGATCACAAGTAATAGATATAGATGGTTTGTTTGTTTAATTTATTTCTCCACACACATGAACATATTAACATACATAACAAAAGCTTAATAGTAAAACCAACTAAGAATAATAGTACATTACAGAATAAGTGTGTGGAAGGAGGCCAAAATAAGTTTAGAATAAAACTTTAAGCCGTGGCCACCAGTTAAAAATATATAGAAATCCAAAAATATAAAAACAATATATATATATATATATATTAGGCCAGCAGATTAGAGGCTATTTTGGGGTGGAGGTGGCAATGGAAGTACTACCGGCTAATTTTGATATTTTCTGAAAATATAGGTCTTGAGAAGTTCAGAACTCAAAATTACCCAAAATCCCTTTGGGGGAACACCTCCAAATTATGCATTCAAAATGGCCGCCATTTTTCCGCTTTAAATTATAGTTTTAGCTATATAATATAAAAAATAACATTACTCGAATAATCATCATCAACAATTGGTGAAACTTACTCAAAATATTCGTTAATTATCGAAAAGGAATCTTGCGTTTAGAAAAACTACAATTTCAATCACCATAGCAACCGTTGCTATGCAAATTTAAATTTCCTATTTTATTCATGAAATTTAAGTATACAGGAAGCTTAAAGTTGATTAAAATCTTTATTTTCATAGGTTTTATGAATATGTTTAACATCTGAATTATCTATTATTATCATAGAATAGGTTTATGTAAAAAAATGCTGAAACTTTGATATAATTGCATAGCAATAACCAGGAGACTTACCGGCCATACTCCGAGACCAGAGACTTTTTAAGATTGTATTTAAAAGAGTTGAGATTAGGTAAGGATTTAAAGGAAGTTTTTAAGGAATTCCATAATTTTGGACTAGTGTAAAATGTGGATTTTTTTTCTAGAAGAGGATGTATACTTTTCAAATAAAACGTTACTTTTAGCAAATCTAGTATTATGTTCATGTACAGTATATCAGCCTGTTGTTTTGGAAATAGATTATGAATATGTGGGGGTAATATTTTATTTCTAAAGCGATACATAAAAACATAGTTTTGTAATTTATGCAAATCAAATACATTTAGAACATTAAATTTGTAAAATAAAGGTTTGGTATGGGAAATACGAGTTGTCCCTGCACAAATCGTGAGAGCTCGCTTTTGTAATTTAAAAATATTGTCAATAGAGGTTGTTTCAGGACTTGTCCAGGGACATAGATGAAGAAATTTATCAACTGTAGCAGCCCATGATGTGTTACAATAACTGATATAAGGTAAGATTAAAGTATTATACAAGGATAAAAGAATGTTCTGCGGAAAGTAATGTTTTAATTTATTCATAAGACCAATGTTTCTTGATATAATATTTGTAATACTGTTACGATGGGATTGCCAAGATAGTTTGAAATCTAATGTAATGCCAAGGAATTTTGTTTCAGTTACTTGTTCAATTACGTTGTTATCAATTTTAATAAGAAAGGAATCTCTGCTTTTTATTTTATTTTTAAAAACAATAGAATTAGTTTTAGAAATATTAAGAGATAGCATATCTAATTTAGGCCAATTAGATACCTTAGTTTAAAATCTTACCAATATTATAAATTTACGCAAGTCCTGTCTGCTTAGACTTGGAAACCTTTATAATTTAGGTATATGATACTGTACACCACCAACAACGAGTTTGCGGCCATGTTTTTTGTGAGTTGTTTACATCTGATAATTACAACATACCTCACTGAACAGCAGTGCTTTAGATTTACGGAATACCTAGCCAGACCGTAATACATCCGCTTCTTATGTTTAGTTAGCCGATTTTGTCATTGGTGATTGCAGTCGGAAACCACACAGGTATTTTCTAGTTTTAATAATACAATAATTGAAATTGATCTTGCTGACTATGGCATGTCTACACGCTAGCCCGTAAATGCTCGAATACATTTAGAGGCTTCAGTGCGGCGCTTATTCGAGAGCTTATTAAAAAAATATTGGCATGGTGCTTTCCATGCTCGTTCCCATGTTACCTATCTCACGTATTCCCGTAGGTCATTAGCCTATCATAAGTCTTTTGTCACCATAAATAAACGTTTATAACTGAAATGCTTGCGTCTTCATTGTGTTATTATTATCTTCATTATTCATTTCAACATACACCTTGTATTTAAAACACTGTTTCTCATATTTTATTATACTCTCTCGATTTTTTTTTTCTTCAGCGCTGCAGCGCTTATTCAACAAAATATATAAAGATTACAAAAGACATTTGACAGAAAAAAAAACACTGCAAAAAACAATGAAAAATGCATTTCTGTCCAACTTAAAATTTCAATATGCATTGAAATAAAATTGAGCCATTTTTATACACTATGCAGCTACTGTAGTGCTTAGACATTCTACATGAAATTAATAAAAGCAAAAATAAAATTATTTTGGGAAATAAGCTGGGTTTAAACCTCTTCACATGTTCTTTATTTGTTTTGTTTTCTTTCTGTTTCAATTTTTTGTTATTTCCATTAATTTTATCAATTTTTATATAATTTCCCTTTCTTTTACCTCACCTTATACCTCTCCCTTGTAGTCCTTTTTTTATTTGGTATTTTATTTGGTAATTTCATTTCCTATCCTTTATAACTTCCGAAAACTAAAAAGAGACATATGAAACATACTCCTCATACAAATAAATATACTACTATAAATTAGCTCAAGTTTTTCTTTTTTACAACAGTCCTCATGGATGCAGTATATTCTTTATTGCTGCTGTAAACATCTTGAAAGTTCAGAAATTATTTCTGACCTGTCTGGCGCCACCATTTATTATTATCTTGGTATCTTTTATTGAACACAAGTACAATATATGGGTTTTATAATAACAAAGTTCAGTGCTATTCTTTAAATTTCAAGAGATATTGTCACAGTGTTGCTGAAATCATTTTCCCTGGAATTCGTTGTTTTTCACTGTTAGCAATGTTAGTTCTACCACCAGAACCATAGGCATGCCAATGTTATGGGTGTAGCTTGCGGCGCCCCTGCCAACTGCTCAGCCATTTGAATCACCGTCTACTTAATTTGTCTGTAATAAGAGGATTTATATTTATAATAATGATTTTTTTTTTCTTTAAAAAATAAGTTTTAAAACAGGTATGTTTTTTGTCAATAATTAATTTTTTTCCCTTTTAAGTTGCTTTTGGCAAAACCCTTTCGCTAAATTTTAAACATAGGCGTAAACATTGTTAAGCTAACATAAAAATGTCTTATTTAGTTGTTGTGTGGTACTTCTCGTTCAAAATCTGCTAATCAGGTTGGGAAAAATACAAATTCCCTCTGCCCTTTTTTAGCCAGATGTATATTTAGAAAGGTTATGATTAATACAGTTAAACTTGCCTAAGTCAACTGTGCCTAAGTCAATCTTATTTTACATGCCAAATTGTCGTGTTCTCCATTAATTAACAATCTGTAAGTCGAATGTTTTATAAGTCAAACAATATTTCAATGGCATTTTGGATTTGACTAAGGCAAGTTGAACTGTATATATATTCCATGCCTGTTTCAGAATTGTTTTAGGTTGCTAATTAGGATCCTAATGGATCATTATCCCTAGTGTGGTCATTACATCAAGTACTCCAGTAGAATTTTTTATAACCTGGCTGGGATCTTTATGATCATGTAATAACACATTTCACAGTAATTGTGTGCTGTAGTTGTACATTTACAGTGAAATTACGAAGTGTTTATTTTTTAGTATATTACACTTACACGTTTTACACCAAAGTAAATAAATGCCTTTCTCGAATAAACGCCTCCCTCGAATAGACCATCCCTCAAAAACCCTTCTCAACAATAAACAGTCCTTGGTGTTTTTAAAATTAATAATCTTTTGATTGGTTGAAACAAAAGCACGACCAATGATAACTTTTTTTCGGAAGACAACAAATAGTCGGTAAATAAAATCAAGATGTGTGAGGCTGTAAAATATTTCCAGCGTAAAATATTGGGCCCAGAAATCCGTCGCCACATTTCAAAATATGAGCCGATTTCCACGTATGTTTTTGCAGAAAATTTAGGCCTTCATAGTAGGAACACAAGTATTTATGATTCTGATTTTACTAGGGGTTTTCTCATGCAATTTGAATTTTGTTTCTATCCTCCATGGTGATGGTAAGTCACGTGGGAGGGTATTCCAAAGTGAAGGAGCTTGGTGACTGAAAGATGATTTGAATGAATGGAGTTTGGGATGAGGAATATTGAGGTTACCAGCGGCAATGGATCCGGTGAACATGTGCCTTTGTTGTCTTATATCCAGTCGTAGGGCCAGGTAGTCTGGAGCCAGTCCAGTCCCCTCAAAGATTTAAAAGTGAAACATGCTAGTTGGTAAAGGTACCGTTGTGTAATATTCATAACCTTTATTGGATGGTGTTCGAGGAGGTACATTATGTATGACTCAGATTGCACAATTTTGAAGTTTCTGTATTTTAGCAATAATATCTTTGGTGCGTGGACCCCAAACAGAAATGCAATAATCAATATGAGGTAAAATAAATTATTATTATTATTATATAAAGTATTATAAATTAGAAGAGCAATGTTTTTATCAATAAATTTACATGCTTTGGAAAGTGCCAAAGTTTTGTAAGCAATTGGAAGAGGATAAATTACATGAATGTTGTTTCAATGTTAGGTTGTTGTCAACAGTGATTTCGCAGTGAAATTACGAAGTGTTTATTTTTTAGTATATTACACTTACACGTTTTACACCAAAGTAAATAAATGCCTTTCTCGAATAAACGCCTCCCTCGAATAGACCATCCCTCAAAAACCCTTCTCAACAATGAACAGTCCTTGGTGTTTTTAAAATTAATAATCTTTTGATTGGTTGAAACAAAAGCACGACCAATGATAACTTTTTTTCGGAAGACAACAAATAGTCGGTAAATAAAATCAAGATGTGTGAGGCTGTAAAATATTTCCAGCGTAAAATATTGGGCCCAGAAATCCGTCGCCACATTTCAAAATATGAGCCGATTTCCACGTATGTTTTTGCAGAAAATTTAGGCCTTCATAGTAGGAACACAAGTATTTATGATTCTGATTTTACTAGGGGTTTTCTCATGCAATTTGAATTTTGTTTCTATCCTCCACAAAAAGCAATATATTTTGAAGTTTGTATTCATTGATTAAGATACTGCAAACGGGTACAAACATAACTCCAAATAACGTCATACAAACACAGTCCTGTCAGCCTGTGGCAGAGAACTCATGTATAGTGGTAATCAACCATGCCTGAGAAATTTTTACTTGCAGTGTTTTGACGACGGCTTTTAAACACACAATAAGAAAACGATCAACACACTCCTACATACATAGAATATTATTAATAATATTTATTTTATTTGAATTTCTCCATATACATTATTGAAATTTTATAAAATTAAAAAAATATATATATAATTGGATTAAAAAAAGAAAAACATTTTTGCGTGATCAATGCCGTATGCATGTAGGCCTATTAATGTTGTAGGGCCAGAGTAAAAATACTTACTTTTGTGTAAAATTGTTTTCAGAAGTGAAAAACTATGAAATTCCCTCATGCCTGGACATGGAGAGCCCTTGTATATGTTATTAGATATTCCGGATATATTTGTTTGTTATCAAATAGCACAAAAATGCTTGGGTTATATATGTCATTGACACAAGAATCATACATAAGCCCTCTTGGATCAGATGGTGGGCTGCACATTTCAGAACTACCTCGGGCAGAGCGACCTACAAGAACTCGTACTACGAACATTATCTGTTCATCATTGCTGTCGGCCGTTGCATAATCATTGGCAAGATTAGCAGTACTTGCAAAATATATGCCTCTGCCAAATGATATACCATTTGCTGTACCAGCCAACCTGATATCAAAGTTAGATTGAGTAATACCTTCAACATTTTTTTTTTTAGTTCCATGATAAAGTTGACGCTCATCAACTAGTATGGATGGATTTCTTTTTTTCATAACTTCCTTTTGCCTATTGAGAAAGAAAAAAGTTTATTTATGTATTAAACCATATTTTGAGAGGGTGACCCATTCAGCATGAGCTGATTTTAAGGGCCCTCAACAAAACAAACAAGATTTACATAAACATCAACATGATCAAAAACCTTCATAAATTGTTAAGAAAAAGTATATCTACATTTTTAAAAATAATTAAAATACAATAAAATACAATAAGAATGACAAAATGCAGATGATTAAAGTGTACCATTAATCTAATAACTAGTTTAGTTTTAAAATTTGCTGGAGTTTCTTATAGAAACATCAAATGAGTTATAATTAAAAGTTTGCGACAAAAATGTTTAAACTAATAAATGGACATATAGCATTAAACCTTTTACTGAGTTTTATCGATCACAATTGCACTTGTTAGGCAGCACATGGCAGGCAGCTGTGCAATGCACAGTGGGGAAATGTTTGCTAGTTGCGCTGTTTCAAAGGTTATGTTTGAAAAGGAAGTAAATTGCAAGGTAAGCCTACCGTACAAATGCATCCCAGCATTGGTCATTTTGAATCTTTTCAAGTAATAGAATATTTCTTCCTGGAAGTGTTTCCTTCAAACATTTCTCTATTTCCTTATATTTTTCTTCATGCTTCAGTATTTCAACACGGTGTGGCCTTGTTTGGATGCTTTCATCCTGATTCTTTATGTTGGTATGTTGCCTAAATTTTCAAGTAAAATTTAGAAAATTCAAAAGGTACAAAGTTCATTATAAAATGTAAAGAAAATGTTTTGACCAGTTCATAATCATCAAAATGCTTTTAATAAGTTAGTTATTACCATTTTAAACTTATCACTGTTTAGTAATTCATTTTTTACCATTACCATCATTATCGTCGTAAATATCATCATTCTCAGAAGTAGTAGTAGTTGTCTACAGTACGCCTTTATCATCATTATTATCATCGACAGTGGCTATTGGCACAGACTCCGTGCCGATATGACATTGCCGCAGTGCGAAAAAAGCTGCAGTTTTCTACTGGCACTACCACAGTGCAAAGAAAGCTACTATTTTCTATCCGCATTATTGCTGCAGTGCGAAAAAAGCTGCTGTATTCTCATGACACTACCGCAATGCCAAAAAACTGCAGTTTTCTATTGGCACTGCCACAGTCGAAAAGCCGCTGTTTAATCAAAATTGGTGTTTTGATTAATAAATGACTGCAAATAATATATATATCTGTCTCTTATACACATCTAGATGTGTATAAGAGACAGATATTCAGGTATGGTGGTGATGGTAAGTCACGTGGGAGGGTATTCCAAAGTGAAGGAGCTTGGTGACTGAAAGATGATTTGAATGAATGGAGTTTGGGATGAGGAATATTGAGGTTACCAGCGGCAATGGATCCGGTGAACATGTGCCTTTGTTGTCTTATATCCAGTCGTAGGGCCAGGTAGTCTGGAGCCAGTCCAGTCCCCTCAAAGATTTAAAAGTGAAACATGCTAGTTGGTAAAGGTACCATTGGGTAACATTCATAACCTTTATTGGATGGTGTTCGAGGAGGTACATTATGTATGACTCAGATTGCACAATTTTGAAGTTTCTGTATTTTAGCAATAATATCTTTGGTGCGTGGACCCCAAACAGAAATGCAATAATCAATATGAGGTAAAATAAATTATTATTATTATTATATAAAGTATTATAAATTAGAAGAGCAATGTTTTTATCAATAAATTTACATGCTTTGGAAAGTGCCAAAGTTTTGTAAGCAATTGGAAGAGGATAAATTACATGAATGTTGTTTCAATGTTAGGTTGTTGTCAACAGTGATTTCGAGGTGTTTGTGGATATTGACCTGTTTTAGAAAGGTGTTATCAATAGAAACACTGATGTGTTTATCGCAGGTACGTATGAGCATAGTTGCAGATTTACCAGTGTTGGTAATTAGTTTTGTTTGAATGGGGCCTGTGAGTTATTGCGTTAAGGTCTTGTGACAATTTAGTATTGATGATATTAATATTGGAATCCGAGATATGAAGAATAGTGTCGATAAAATAATTAGTAACGGAGGGAAGATCATTAATAAATAATTTAAAGAACAAAGGGCTAAGGGTAGAACCTTGAAGAATATCAGTATTAATAGGAAGATGAAAATGTGTTTTTTAAAAGGATCAAGTTGAGTATGGTTAGAAAGCTATGAAATGAATCAGGCAAGTGCAATGCTGTTAATGCCATAACAGGAGAGCTTACGGAGAAGAATTTGGTGATTGGCCATGTCAAACGCCTCTCTAAGATCGACGTATGCTACTCCTATTATCTTGCCGTCGTTAATATTGTGCCGCCAAGTGTTGTTCTTATTGTTATATCATGTGATAATGCACAGTACTGGAATGATGTATGAATCTATCGGGCTTGTTGAACAACGTAACATTTAATGCAAAATGGTTAACCACAGATCCTTGTCTAGGCATTACAAGGCGAGCGTAGCAACACTCGTATGAAGCGCCGTAGGTGTATCATCACACCAAGTATCAGTAGTATTAGTAGGGCAGTAAGAGTAGAAAACATCATGACATCATGGTGAGATTGTGACAACTTAGCATCAGAGTTCGTAAAGTTATGGTGTCACTGCTTAAATAAGTCAGAGGCCATTAAATTATTGTTTATTAATGGCTATGAAATTCAATTGTCTAATTTTTTTTTTTTAATTAGGAAAGACCGGAATCAGTATGTAGGTAATATTAAACACTACCTTAATATATACCTGTCTTAATAATATACAAAAGGAAAATCTTTTATAGTATAATTGTGCACTTCTGAGTTTGAAAAATGTTAGCCTAATAGGTTTACACGCTTCTAATGTTAACAACGTATAGTACATTGTTTTCACAATATATCAAGCCTCTGATGATCATTGTATCCATAAAATTGATTATTGAGGCAGTGAGATTGTTATGAAATGTATGAAAATTTCGTTTTTACTCGGTCTTGGTCCTGAAATACGCACCGCAATTGAAACAGAGGACAAGTGAACAGACAAAATTCATATAGTCAATTGTAATTATTGTTCTTTCCACTCGTTTTGAAAAGTATGGGGTTTAGGGGGGATAATTTGTATGATGTCCCCCTACTTTGAAAAGGGAAGGAAGTGGGTGAATGTGTCCTCAGTCCCCATCAATCAACACCCATGATTAAAATATTTGTCAGTATATACATAATTGCAGTTTATGTATTTGGTATTTCGACAGATATTCTTCACCTAGTGTGAACCATCCTGAGCTCTGCTTATCAAAAACATGCAGTATTCGTGTATTAGTATTAGCATTGGCCATGTTTTTAGTTTACTTCTTACATTTACATCCAGCGTTAGGCCCACTGAATTATTTAAATGCTTAAATTATTGAAAACATAATTTGTGTGGAAAAAATTATCATAGAGTTTACAATACTTTTATAATTTATAAGACTACTTTTATAATTTATAAGACTATTTTTTAAACAGAATAAAATAGATAACATTTTTATTTTAAAAAAGATTTTACCTATTATATTTTTATAAATTATGATCTACAAATATTGGGAAGATGATGAGGGCATATGAAATGAATATGGAATCCAAGTGAGTATAACGATAAAATTAAATTGTCTCTCCAAAACTTCATCTTATATCTACACAAGCACAAACACAATGAAAAAACACTATTCAAAGATATTTGGGTAAAGTATTATAATCTTAATTTTGAGCATTCATGACCGGTAACGTTGATCTGGGTCTCTGTTTAAGAAACTGCACCCAATTTACTGCAAGTTACAGTAATATGCTTTGGGGACAAAAAACTAACAAGTAACGAATCAAAATGCAAGAATAGCCATTTCAAAGGCTCTCAAATATTCATTAGCGATGTGACGGAAAAGCGTGCATCCAGAAAAAACAACTTTGACAAAATCAACTTGTTACTTTACGTAATGACAAGGTAGATTTTACTTACATTGCATGCAGTGGCGGCTCTAGGATATAATTTATTGGGGGGGCTAAGTATTTATGGGTGTAACTATACTGCGCAGCATTATCTGAGGGCCGAAGGCCCAAGCCAAGGGTGGGTATACGAGCTTTTTTGTAAAAACGAGCTCTTTTGTAAATTGTGACTTGAGATGGCCAGAAATGGCTGGGATGGGAAACTAGGCCTAGGTTTTTTTTGTTTTTTTTTTGGTTCGACTGCCCAACAAGCTTTGACCGATGATGGGCTTAAGCTCCAGTGCCCCTGCTGGTGCTGCCACCAATTCCATGATCTGTGCCTGCCATAAGGGCACACAGAAAAAATTGTTCACAGATAACAACTCCCTGCTGGAAGGAAATCCCACCACAGTAATACTGTATGTGATAGGCTCTGTACTACTGGGCCTACTGTAGGTTACGTAGCCCTAGTGTAGTAGATTGATCGTATTATTTTGCTTCATTGTGGTACGTGATAATTTCACCTTTTGATTAAGTACTACATAATCAAAAGGTGAAATTCCTTTTCGATGAAAAGGGGCAATAATAATAATAAATAATAATAACAAAACAGTTGCTCAACAAATGTTTTCATATCTCCTAGAAAATATATCCTACAGCTGCCCCTGTATTCAGCCAGTCTGTTTCATAATTAAAGAAGACCAGTATTTCTGTTATTCACAGTGTACAAATTTGTCAATGAATAATATGCCACAATGTGACACAGGAACTTTAATGCGTGATTTCTGTTGTATCACTCAAAAGTGACATTCTTGAGATAGATTACCTTATAATTTAGTATGATATTTTTAGGCTACTAGGCAGTTTAGCTAGGGAGTATTAGGGCCTTTAGCCCATTTGCGTTTATTATCATTTTTTCTGGTTCATTTTTTTTCAATGCATCACATGTGTCAAAAATACAAACCTAGAACAATTACAATATCAAGTGGGCTACTGCATCATTGGTATTCCCAGTGTAATCAGGCCTATCTTACTGTATATTTTAACCAAATAATGTTGAATAAGTGTTTTATCATTGTATTTATGCTTGTGCGGATATAATTATATACTGGAAAGACCAATTTAATTTTAACTACTCACTTGGTCTCCATATTCATTCCATATTCCATTTTTCCAATACCACCAGGATATCCTTTGCAAAAGTTAAAATATATAGTTATGTCAATATAAAATATGTAGTACTATATTTTACAGAGTTTAGATTAGACATTTTAGGTGTTTAGTCTTCTAAACAGAAAGGTAGTTTCAAGAATTGAATGCATCCGCACTCTTGAGAATGTCCACCTGAAAATGACAAAGGTGAACTAAAATAAGTAGAACCCACTCAGGGTACTACATTATGATCATTTAATGTAGATAATCGATAAATTGGTGTGTGTCCACATTTCCTAGGCACAGTTGTACCTCTCACCATATTGAATTGGGATTTTAAAGAATATACTTACAAAGCCATTAGGTTTGGTTTGCCTAGGTTAATCGTAGATATTTACTGATGAGAATTTCAGTGGCAGGCTCGAGAATATTTCCAAAGTGTAAGGATACACACCTTAAAAGTCAAAAAACAATTTGTGGTTATCACGTGATAACGTGAAAATGATATGTCGTGATTCTTCTGTCAAAAACCATTTAGAATTGCTTTATCTGATGCTATCTATTTCTCTGAATTTGAACAGTGGTTTGATTAGATTTAGTTTACCTACTGTAGACGTTGATTTAAAGAAATGAAGGAGAGCTATTAACAGCTCTCCTCAATATATTGAGGAGAGCTGCTTTTTAGCGACAAAATTTGGTCAACGGCCATTACAGTAATTTTAGCACTATATGTACTGTGACACCAATGACAATTTTCGCTTTGAAATCATCAAAGCTGTCATGAAATGGAAAAAACTATCTGCTTAGTAATCATTTATTTTTTTTAAAAATACTGTTATTAAACCTTGACATGTTTATTGAGATGTTACAATAGTTAATACATATTTCCCCCTTTGTATGATTGTAGAACATTTTGTGGGGGTACATAATCCAAGTTACTAGAAATCTGATATGACCTTTTTGGCCTATTTTAATGTTTTTTAAATAAAAAAAAACATGAAATCATCATATCTCTATAACTTAAAATGTTGAACTCGTGCTAGGGGACTTTCTAAAAACACCTGGGTCAATTTTCATCATTGAGGGAAAAGCTTATCTGAAAAATACACAGCTTGTGGCAATAGGAAACACTGGCACGAGTATCCTCATTGCTTGTAAATGTGCTCTGGACCAGGGCCACTTCAGATTTATTTAATCTTATTCAGCCTGGCTTCAACAAAAAGCATGTTTCATCATGCTTTTCCTCTTGAATGTATATCTTGAGGGCAGTGGCGGCTCTAGGATATATTTTCTGGGGGGGGGGCTAAGTTGTCCGACGGGGACTTGAGCTCGTAGGCTCGAGCTGGGAGAAGGGGTTGAGAGGGGGTTCCCCCTCCCTAATGAGATTTTTTAAAGAATATCAATCTGTAGATGGCCAAAAATGGCACTCTCAGACTGTGACAGACATGTGTTGGCTTGGTGGGGGCCTATTTTTATATATTTTATGGTCTGACTGCCCGACGAGCTCTGTCCGGCGGGGGGCTTGACCTGTCCGGTGGGGGGCTTGATAAGTCCCGCTGGCGCCACCACTGCTTAGGGATCTTCGACCCATTCCAACCCATCAACATCTTTAAATCTTTCTTACTGTTTTACTTGCACAGTTGATTTGTAAATCACAGTTGATTTGTAAATCACAGTGGGGCACGTTTGCACAGCACAGGACTCCTTGGATAAGTTTTGGCTTTTTATGGAGGATACGATTCAATATTCAAGATCCACAAACTTCATAGCAGATAGCATACATTTCACAAATCTGAAGAAACTAGTTTAATTCAAGAATTGATATGGAAATGTTGTGGCTGGGTTTTCCCACTTTCTGCTTTGTGCTATGTTGATTGGGTTGTTCTATTGTCATATGAGGGGCTTTGTACTAACATAATGGATCATTATTCAGTATAATGTCATTCTATTAAACTTTTAGTAACAAATATATGCTTGGCATTTATACCATAATCAAAATCCTAGAGTATGAAAGCTATGAACGCAACCCGACGGTAACAGAGCCTACACTCCGTTAATATTTTTAGAGCCCACACTCCTTTTAATGCAACAAAGACGACTGATTCAAATACAGCTACACAGCAAATTAAAGTTAAGCTCATGCTTTAATATGGTTCCTGCATGCAGCAATAAATGATACATTAATGAAGTAAAGTAACAAATTGAATAGCTGATAAATCAAAGTGGTCCTTCTACGAACATAACAAAGTAACAAGAAAAGAGCCCACCCGTTTCTATCAAACATCATATATATCAGTTAACACCTGGAATTTAATACCTGCATAATTAGTTACAGGGAGCCCTCACTACGTGAGGTTATTAGAGGTTACTCAAGCATGCATACAGAACAATATAGCCTATCACTGTGAATCTGCGATAAAGATTCTAACACCGACACATACCACAAACTTGTTATGTTACTATGTTTCCTATTGACATATGGAACGGTCACAAATGACGTCATTTCGCAACCTCAAACGATTTTTTTTTGCAGATTCACTTTACATTACTTGCATTACCTCTTCTATCTTATAGCGCCACGTGCTGCGCTATATACGATCCTAGATTACATTACCTTACACTAACGTCACGCTGCTAAAGGGGCAAAATCGTAATGTCTTATAACTTCATAAAAAATTGCCAAAAATGATTTCAAGTTTGATTCTATTACTATACTAGTGACATCAAAATCCCCTTTAGAAAAAAAAAAAATCAAGTTCTAGTTCCCTTTTAAGTACTTGATATTCAAAATATATTCAGTCAGTTTTATTTTGCAAACATTTCCAAGCTAATATATTTTTTTTTTCTTCTTTATTCAACAAACATATAAAGATTACTAGACATTTGACAAAAAAAAAAAACACTTTGCAAAAAAGATGAAAAAAGTGTTTCTGTCAAACTTAAAATTTCAGTATACATTGAAATAAAATTGAGCCATTTTTATACACTATGCAGCTACTGTAGTTCTTACAGGAAATTAATAAAAGCAAAAAGAAATTATTTTGAGAAATAAGCTTGGCTTTTTACTTGTTTTCTTTCTGTTCCAATTTTATATATTTCTTTATTTTTGTTATTTTCATTAATTTTATCAATTTTTATATAATTTTCTTTATCTTTTTCCCTTTCCTTTTCCTCTCCCTTATACCTTTCCCTGGTAGTTCTTTTTTTATTTGGTATTTTATTTGTTACATTTCATTTCATATCCTTTATAACTTCCAAAAACTAAAAATAGACATATATTATATCTCGGTATCTTTTATTCACAAAAACAAACAACACAACTACAATATCAAATCCTTAGCAGCCAGTGGCTGAATTGGGTATTCGATTTACAAAATTGATTCAATTTACAATAAGTCATTATCATTATTATTAAGATCAATAAAAATTGTCAAGATTATTATTATTTCAATTAACTGAGTTACAATTATTTTAATTAGTTACATATGAAACATACTCCTCATACAAATAAATATACTACTATAAATTAGCTCAAGTTTTTCTTTTTTACAACAGTCCTGATGGATGCAGTATATTCTGTATTGCTGCTGTAAACATCTTGAAATTTCAGAAATTATTTCTGACCTGTCTGGCGCCACCATTTATTATTATCTTGGTATCTTTTATTGAACACAAGTACAATATATGGGTTTTATAATAACAAAGTTCAGTGCTATTCTTTAAATTTCGAGAAAAATTTTCACAGTGTTGGTGAAATCATTTTCCCTGGAATTCGTTGTTTTTCACTGTTAGCAATGTTAGTTCTACCACCAGAACCATAGGCATGCCAATGTTATGGGTGTAGCTTGCGGCGCCCCTGCCAACTGCTCAGCCATTTGAATCACCGTCTACTTAATTTGTCTGTAATAAGAGGATTTATATTTATAATAATGATTTTTTTTTTCTTTAAAAAGTAAGTTCTAAAACAGGTATGTTTTTTGTCAATAATTAATTTTTTTCCCTTTTAAGTTGCTTTTGGCAAAACCCTTTCGCTAAATTTTAAACATAGGCGTAAACATTGTTAAGCTAACATAAAAATGTCTTATTTAGTTGTTGTGTGGTACTTCTCGTTCAAAATCTGCTAATCAGGTTGGGAAAACTACACATTTCCTCTGCCCTTTTTTAGCCAGATGTATATTTAGAAAGTTTATGATTAATACAGTTAAACTTGCCTAAGTCAACTGTGCCTAAGTCGATTTTATTTTACATGCCAAATTGTCGTGTTCTCCATTAATTAACAATCTGTAAGTCGAATGTTTTATAAGTCAAACAATATTTCAATGGCATTTTGGAAAAGTTAAGTCACTTAACTTAAGTGACTTAATTCCTTTAACTAGCTATAATTGAGTGGTTCACGTCGAACTTTTAACTAGTTAAGTGGATGTATATCTAGATAAAAGTTCGACGTGAACCAAGCTTTTATCCTTAGGGTGGTCATTAAACAAGTCTACTAAATTACAGACTCAGGTTAAAGGTCGGTTATTCTTGTTGAATATTTGTCTAGGTGAAAGCCTACAAATTTTATTTCAATATATGGCATACAATATAAAAAATATTAATGTTTTTATAAATAAATAAATAATACCATTATTGTTGATCTATGCAGGATCCCTACTGATCTCTTTAAATTTACTGTATTCAAATTCCCCGCTTAAAATACACATCCCCCCTCCCCCCGAATAAAGGCCTCTCCAGAGCCTCATTTGGAATAAACGCCTCCCTCAAATAAACGCCTTGGGGCATTTATTTTTTCATCAAGTACTCCAGTAGAATCGCATTTTTTCTAACCTGGCTGGGATCAATGATAAGTCTTTATGATCATGTAATAACACATTTTTACAGTAATTGTGTGTTGTAGTTCTAAATTTACAGTGAAATTAAGAAGTGTTTATTTTTGAGTATATTACACTTACACGTTTTACACCAAAGTAAATAAATGCCTCTCCCGAATAAACGCCTCCCTCGAATAGACCATCCCTCAGAAACACTTCTTAACAATAAACACTCCTAAAATAAAAGGTACTTTCTTTTGATTGGTTTAATTTCAGAGTAGTCATTTTTCCCCAGATTAAACCATGATAATACTAATTTTAAATTAATATTTGTGACGTCGTAAATAATTCAAAAACCTAGTTATACCAAAGATATCTATCTGAATTCAACCAAATCTGAAACAATGCATTTATTGATAACAAAAGCCATCCAATGATAACAACCTTTTTCGGAAGACAACAAATAGTCGGTTAGCTTTTGTTTTTATACTCACGATACTTGCATGTGGAAAATGCACACGTGAAATAGCAGAATTTGACACTATGCATATTAGTATATATCAAATAATATTTGTGACGTCGTAAATAATTCAAAAACCTAGTTATACCAAAGATATCTATCTGAATTCAACCAAATCTGAAACAATGCATTTATTGATAACAAAAGCCATCCAATGATAACAACCTTTTTCGGAAGACAACAAATAGTCGGTTAGCTTTTGTTTTTATACTCACGATACTTTGCATGTGGAAAATGCACACGTGAAAATGCACACGTGAAATAGCAGAATTTGACACTATGCATATTAACCATGCTTGAATTAAAAGGAGTATGTTAAAAGGGATTGAATGGGTACGCACAGATAAATGAACGTGAATATTATATGCAGCCGTGATCAATGATCAGTGAAGTATAACAATACATTAAAAATTAAACAACTAGAAATATCCAATTTAGTTTGAGAGCACTTTCAAAAAATTTAACTTATATATTTCTTTTCGACTAACATATATCAAATCCAAATAACACTTTTCTTAATTTGAAGGAACCTATTGACGTAAATTTTAAAATTGAATTTCAGACCAACAGAAATTTCACACCTCGGAAATACCTCAACCGTAAAATTTAATGACTGTGAATATTAACGTTGTTGGTGATGTCAAGGCTATGAATTTTACTACAGTATATTGCTTTGACTTGACTGGCAGCAGAGCACACTTCCTATCATTTATACTTAGTATTGGTCAAGAGAACAAGCACATATGGTGTGCTTGCTCTAGTCCTTTTAACCAGTATCAAGCACTCATTTTCTGGAATCATATTTTATTTCCTAATTGAGTATTATTGTGTACAAGCCATTGATAAGGCATTTCAACTAGGTAAGTTTATTTTTATTCATATTTTTTATAGGTGTCTGTGGATTTCTAACACCTGTGTTATCAATATTGTAATATTTTACTAATGTTATTTTGAGGCAAGGTTAAACATTATGAGAGGTAAAACCTTCTCTGAAAAGTACAATCTTTATTCTTTTTACAAAGTTAGATTTATGTGGTGTGGTCTTGTGCTGTGGCTTACTAAAAATAATTATGTCTGTAAAAGGTGGTTAACCAAGTAGTTAATATCAAATGTAATATAGATGATATGAACTCCTAGAGGATTTATAAAATATGACATGGGAATCTAAAGTGTAAATATTATTTCTCAAAGGTTCCTTTCAATATTTAATATCCTTGTTAAAAGATTGGTGTGTGTAGACCTATGCACTGTGCGTTTGTGATGAAGTGATCAATAGAATAATATCAAATGTAATATGATATTTAGCTCCATATAATTTATAACAAATGACATAGAAACCTAAATGTTAGCCGAATGTGTATTTCTCTGGTTATTTCAATATTTAACATTCTTGTTTAAAATTGGTTGTATTGTAATGTCTGCACTAGAGTTTGAAATAATAATAATAATAATAATAATAAAATAATAATAATAATAATAATAATAATAAACTAATTTCTACCAAAAAATATATATTAATAGTTCAATGTTTAGGCCTACTGTATTTAGATAGAGAAAATTGGTGTCTTATAATTTCAAGATTTAATTTTTTAATAATTCCCTTTCTGAAGATTTTAGCATTAAATAAAGTCTTCAGTGTTGTTAGGCCTAATGTAGTTTGTTGTTATATGACTCATTATCAATGAAGTACTAGACATAAGAAGATTAAAAGCTTATGAACGAGCTATTATGAACATCATCATTGTATACTACATGTAATGAGTATGTATTGCTGGGGTGGACGGTGCGGTGGCACCCACCTAAATTGTATTAAGAAAAATAATTGTTGTATTGTATTTTTGATATGAATTACCGGTAGGATTTTTTAAGGTATAAGGGGCATTTTTCCAAGGCACCTAAGCAGTCTATATTCTCAAAATTTTCGCACCTCAGCACCAACCATGTTGGGGCAGAGGTGGGCACTCACACACCCCTACTGCCAAATCCTGCCCCAGTATTGAGGTTGAAGATGGTCGATTGATTTAATATTACAATACAAATGTATTTATCAGTAAATAGGAATATTTGGGTGAAGCTTATATTATGCTACTTTTGACATTCAATTAAAAGAACATTGAGTAATTTTTACTATCATATTTTCATATTTTCGGTGAAGCTTACATTATATATTAAATGCTGTTTTTGACATCCAATTAAAAGAACATTGGGTAATTTTTTACTATCATATTTTTTATATTTCACTATTGAATTTAAAGTATTTCTACTTTTCTTTTGAGGAGTGGAATCTTAATAAGTAGACATTATTATTGATGCATTTGACCTTATAAACTTTCACTTCCTGGTCTGGCTAGCTGGACTTGGGCTTGCCCCAACCTGCAGGTGCCCATAAATCTGTCTACCGATATTTCAGTCAGATGAGCTTACTCATTCTCCCGCGGGCTTGGATCATGTCCTTAGCACACGTCTTCAAATTATCCCGATTTCACTCTTAATTTTTTGGCGCCCTTAATTCCACCATCTGGCCTTGATCGTTTGATCAGTAGCTAGTACTGTTCTTTACAATTCCTCTGGGTGAAATATCCGTTTTGAAAAAGAATAAGATGTACTGTGGTGGTTTTTTTCAATGAATGAACATGTATAAATCTAAAAAAAATTGGTCTGTTATGATAACAGATGAGTCTTTGTAATCTGTAGTAGCATGTATTTATGTGTTGCTTCTTATTTTAATTTTCAGAATTTTTTAACAACTCATAAATATTTCGTTAAGTAGCTCATATTACCTTTGTTGAGCTATAAATGATACATTCTTTAAATAGGAGGAAGTACATAGTCCCCCAAGACCAGGTGTGCATAGGGTTGAAAGAAAAAAAAAACTCCACTTCAACTTTTCCAGAATATATCTTAAATTCACGGTCAGTGCCTCAGACAAGCAAATAATGCGATTCAGCCAATTCTTGCTCAGTATGTAAATTCCTATAGTGTATGTATGTTTGTGTTTTTCTTCCACACAAAAGGTATTTTTGATTGCGATTATCCCCTCCTTTATGGGGATAATTTCGAATTACTTGTTTTTCTCAACTATTCATGTGAATGTAAGAGGTTTATTTGGACTTATTATTGGTTGATCCCGTGGACTCCATGTGATTTAATAGAAGTTTCAATAATGAATATTTAATAACAGGTATTTTCTCTCAGAAGATTACCTACTTAATAATATTCCTGTGAGGTGTTCAAATGGAATGTGTATGTATAATGTGTTTTTGTAGAGAAAAAATAAAATTTCAATTTTGATAGATTTATTGAGGATCAATTTGATAAGGTAATATATTCATTCTCTGATGTTTTTTTTGCAATTTCACTCTCTTATAAAATCAATCTTTTTTTCAAATTAACATTCTTATCACTTTTTGTCGCCCTCCATGCGAGTGATAGACTAATAATTAATAATCAAAGATCAATCATAAGAAAATCAAGATTTTTAATAAATCTAGATTAATAAAAAAATTAATGATTGATAATTAGGATTCATAGACTAAATTTTAAAAAATGGGAAACATACTCAAAATATTTTTCAAGATATTCATAACAAAAATGATGATTAAGATGCCAACCTTCTTAAGCGCTATCTAGACTATCACATATTTGACATGTAACATGCATAAATATGGTCATGATGACATCACATTATGACCATATTTAGGCACATCATTACTATATATGGGCATACAACAGTTTTTTGTCAAAGAAAATTTGATAGTATGTACAGAGCTTTATGATAGGAATTTTGATCGCAGTGCATATTAGGATTGTTCACAGTACTCTGATATCCTGAATCAATTAATATATAGATAATACTATAATGTTTCTTGTATGATTCAAGCAACTCATTCCAATTGCTTTTATGTTCAACGTAATAGTCTTAAATTGATCATATGAAGAACAGCTTGATGGTGCTGGCCTGGGAACGTTGAACGATTTCATGTACGTGTGATTGATACGATGCTTGCTTACTTACTTGTAGCGCATAAAAATTATATGCATTATTTTAAGTACACATTAGTGGTAAATGGCACATCACCCAGTCCCAGGGTTCTGAGTTTAATTTGTTGCAAATGACAGAATTTTTCTCATCAACACTCCCAAACGTGAAGACTTAGTTATAAACCATTGTTGATTCCAAAGGATCAGCTCTACTCTGAATATAGCGCAATAAAAAATTTTTTTTTTATTACAGTTTGGTGTAATAACTAATTCTTGGGTTCTGAGTTTTATATGCAGTAAAATTACAGATTTTTTCATAGCACCATGCCCAAACACCTGTGACATTGGTGTAGAAAAATGGACAAAGCTAATCACCACTCCCTCCGCGTCATTAAGGAGCTTTCGCTTGCACGACGACAGTAGGACGTAGAAAGTAATGACGTCACTAAAGTTATCTGCGCATGCAAGAACATTGAGGTCACTTCGTCGAGTAGATTCTGGAACGTAATTTGGCCAAATTTACATATGCAGAGAACGTAGGAAGCCAGGTAGGACGGTCACACATGAGTGATTCCGTTCTAGCGTCGCGTCGTCGCACAAATCAAAATCTCCCTATTAAAAAACTCATGACTGGAAAATATTTTTTTGTGCCTCCACCCATGAAAGTTGTCTCGATAAAATACCTGCAGCACCAAATGTTATCGCTACACTATGGCCCAACAGCTTATTTTTAAAAAATTTTTTCCCCCAAAATGGCTCCAGAATATTCATGTTGCCTCCGACCGCCGGTCAAGAGGTTGTGCACTTTTTCAAGCCCTGCAATGCATCAAGGGTCCCCATTTATCAGCTTTTTAGGATGGATTTCTCCAATCCCCATTCTCCTTGCTCTTTCATCTCTGTTCCCCCTCCCCCTACCCTATGAAAAATGCAAATGCTTGTTAATCACTTGATGAACATGATAAATAAATGCTGTATTGAATAGATTTTTATGATAAAATTAAGTATATCATTTTCATCATCATTTATCTTTAAATTAATATTTAATGGTTGGACAATGTAAATAATATTTTTAATGATATCTTGTTATCATACAAAACTACCAATACACTATAAACAATATTGCTTAATGATATTCCTGTGTACTGTAACATAAATAATAAATTACGTGCACATGCTACACGTTACTCAGCCCGTACTTATGCTCTGTAGATTATCGTAAATTTTATCTAGGGATCAGAAAACACATCTCCAGGGTTCCCTCACGTAGTATTATTTTTCCAGCACTTATTATTGATGCGCGTACTAAACTATCTTTGTTGTCTTTAGCCTCTAGTCATTGTATCCATATGGCAAAACACAAGATGTAGTTTCTTTGTTGATGAAAAAAATATATTTGACTAATTTTACAATGGTTACTGAGAATTACAACACAATGAGTCATAGAATGTACTATAGTGTTTAGTTGGTGGGATTATGATTCATCAAAGATCCACCTTCCTTTAAAATTGAAGTGCACAAGGTTTTTGTAATTAAGCATTCAGCTGCAATATTAATTTTACATTGTAGTTTCAAAATTTAAGTTTGGTAAAGGCTTTGTGGATATTGTGTGTCTTTGTTCAATAGTATTATTGTAGATAATTAATTTGGATTTGAAATGGCATTGATATCACAGTAATGCAAGAAACCTTTCTTGTCGGTAAGTATATGAAATATATAATTTATGAGATATAAAATTAATGATACCCTGGATGTTTGGAAAGCTTGGAATTTTTTTTAGAATAATGATTATATAGCACATTTTGAAATTAAAGTTTATATAGTATATTTGCAATTTATAACAACCAAAAGGTGTAACACATTTGGATAAATTAAAATAAAGCAATATAAGCATTTGTTAATATCATATTAATATTATTTTTATTTTTAACAAATTCATTGTTTAGGGGTAGTATAATTTTGGTAGTGTAAATTGGTGGTCTGGGCCCAAAAATGGGTGGGGGAGGGTGAGATGGGTAAGGGGTGGGAAAGTGGGGTTGGGATGGAAATGAGATGACACGTTCCCCTTCAGTAGAATATCTGGTAAAAAGTAACCCACCATATATAGACGGTCTTCAGCATCTTGACCGAGTAAAATTCTTTGTTTCTAATACTTAGTCAGGAAGCTTGCCTATAGTCTAAAATTGTTTGGAGGGAAAGTTGGTGGTGACTAGCCACTCTATTTACACTTCCTGGTTCTGCCCATGAATTCCATACTTCCAAATCATTCACATCCTGGATAGTATAGTGTCTTGTCCAAGGATGCAGACAAACATTATGACCAGCAACGAACTCAAATTCATGGTCATTCGGAAAAATAGCAAAAAAATTTAGTTCACAAGGGTAGCAGTCAAGTTTTATGATGTGAAGTTAAAGAAATTGGTGTTTTATTGACTATTGTTGTTTGTTTTATAACTCTGGTCTTGTACTTATATATTTTTTGAATGAGTGAATCATTTTTGATCAGGTAATATTTTTTGCAGGTAGCTTATAAGTAATCTTTATAATATTCAATTCATCCGTGAAAGATTTCATTTGGAGTAAATTTCCTGAACCATAACTTTGGACTAGAAGGAGCTATCATTAGTAATACTAGTCAGTTTTGGCATTGATTCATCATTGGCTGTATAGCCCCAGCGCTGTACAGTCCTTTATTTTGTATATAAAGAATAATGTTAGGATTTCTTTGAAGCAAGTTCACTGAAGCCTGTTTTATGTGAGTTGGGTTTGTTGGCTATTTAGGGTTTAATTAAAATCTATTATAATTGTAGCTTTCAGACGTTTTCTTAACTTAGCTCAAGTTAGTAGGTAAATAGATACAGTTAAAGATACATATATTGTCGGAGGTGAAATCGGGGGAACCTAAACCTATGGTTTGGTGCAGAGCAGTGGTAATACCAGCGTTTGGGGTGATGTGAAAAAAATGAGGTTATGTCACCTAAATATAAATATTATAAATTATTTTGGAATCATAACATTTTTCAACACATTATTTTGATAAGCATCGGTTGACTGAATCACATAATATGCAAATTAAAAGCATATTGCATATTGCGTGCGACCAAATAGATTAATGGTGATATAAACAGTTTTATGCATTGACCAATTTGAACTGATTGAGTGGTTTATTAATAGCATGAGTAAACCTCTTCCTCAAAGAAATGGATTTATATCATCCGTGACTTAGTGTTGATAGGTACTTATATATACTTATGGACGATGATATGTTTTCTAAGCAATTTTAAAAGAAATATATAAAAACAACATACCACACCGTTCCTTCTTTATATTTTACTCTGAAGAAGTAGCTGTTGACCGGCATTTCTTAGATTTTCAGCAAAATTTAAAGAATTTTTTTTTCTTTTTAGTACATTCACCAACTTTATTGTTTCTGTCCTCAATACTTTTTCATTAGAAACTTCATCTTTGCATGCGATTTTGTCTTGCCAACATGTCTGTAATTGTGTGTAGTGTCCATGATTCTGACCCATATTCAAGTAGTGTACACGTTATATACCGGTAGTAATGTGATTGACATCCCCATGTATTTTAGATTGGTTTTCTGACTATCCATCTTCATGTGTAGTATCCTATATATACACAACATAACTTTCTATTTGCTTCAACCGCGCACCATATTTTTATTTTTATTCATACAATTATTGATCGCACCATACCTTTTCAACAGTTGCATAAATTCTAAGTTGTTTGCATTTATATATGCATTATTCATTGATTCTTAATGCAAGGCTTTTTTTTATATATATAAATTTCTATTTCAAGGACTTTTAGCTAGAACAGCTTGTTGTAGGTTATTTCATTGATTAAAAAAAAAAACCTATTTCTCATCCAAGCAATCATCTGTTTTTTGGGCTGTGGCCTCCAAGTATTTACATTTTTAATGCTACCTACTACCGGTACTTTCCAAGCAAATAAATGAATATGCAGATGTTGAAACATCTTTGTAAGCAATGTGTATTCGTCTGTGCCTTGTGGGTAAAACCTAGATATATTATAAAAATATGACTGTATGTTTTGTTTTTAATGAAGGAATTGAAAGACCTGTTATTGTTTACGCTCATGTCTAATTCTTACCCCTGGCAGATTGTTACTAAATTTACTGATTATTAAATAACAAATATTAATGTATGGCCTTGTTTTATTTTTCTGAAAACAAATAAGAAACAAATTTATATTTTTAATTGGCCTATTATTTAATGAGTAATGTATGAACATTACCAGTTACATGTAATTGGTAAATAAAGTACCTGGAAAGAACAATGTTGTTTTAATGTAAATCTTGTTTGGATAAACTATATTTATGTTAACTTGTACTCTGAATGTATGTTTATACTTTACCAATATAAAGCAAACATATAACATGAATACAGTCCTTCACCATAGTATCTTGTATCATATATATGTCAAATGTGTAGGATTGCCTCAGGTAGGAACTTAATGTTAAAAGCTTGCATTTTAGAATTGTACAGATGAGTTATTATGATTATACTCTAGAGGGCGCTTGCTAATGGGTTGGGAGGAACTCAAGGTAGGCTACTGCATCAGCAATCATTAGAAAGCTAGATAGCGCCAAACAATTTGCAGTTCTCTCTACCAACAGGTAAGGCAGTATAGTTAGCACCATTTAGCTCACCTTATGATCATACGATATAAATTGTTATAAAAATTATTGTATCGCAATAGTCCAAAGGTAATGAAGATACTTATGGACCTGCATCACTCTATATATTTGAATTTTACCATTTGAATGGAAATTTATTAAATTGTAGGCAAGTCTGTCTGAATCAGTCAATTTATTTTAGTGAGGAGATCATTTCTTTATATTTAGGCCTAATTTATATATTATAATTTGTCATATATTTCAAAATACTGATTTGTTCAAATTGTCTGTTGTAAATAATAATAAATATTATTTTTATTACAATATATTAATTTATTATAATACATCATTATGGTATTGTATTCATATAATAAATAAATAAAAATATGTTAATTATATTGTTAGATGAAGGTTGGTATTAATAAAACCTGTTATGATAAACAGTTTATGACATCCAGTGCTAATCTGATGGGCATATGGAATAAATAGTATTACTGTATTAAATAATAATAATTGTGTTCTGCATTTCAACTGTAGAACTTCTCATGGTCTGTACATAATTTTCTTTTTATGTGCTTTTCCTTAAATATAAATATTATTGCTCAAGGGAAATCATAAAAAATATAATGTTTATTATGTAATTCCAGATACGACCTAATTCTATGCAAGTTATTCCATCAGAGTCTGATTAACTTGTTGAACAGGCAACAATGTGATCAATTATTTCATCGTTTGTTGTCTATTTGTGTATTGTTTGTGTACTGTTGCGCACTTGATTAGAAAAATGCCTTGCTCAGGTGTGAAAATAGCTATAGCCCACTGGAGCCATTTTCCAAAACCCAATCAGGAAGCCTTAACTTCATTTGTCTTGGATTATAATCAAAACACCAGACACATGTCCTGATTTCACCCCTCACTTGAACAATATACCATTCATTTTTGGTTCAGCAGAGTTTTAGAAATCTGAAATCAGTCAACTAAGCAGAAAGTGTTGAATTTAACATCATTTGGAAGAGATTTTCTGACAAAACATTTTAAATAAAGTTATGGTGGAGCTGTACATTGGACTGGATAGCTTGGTGATCAAGATGCCTTTTATTTTTTTATTCCTGGTTCCTGGGTTCAAGCCTTGAGCACACTGGATATTAATCCTGATGGACATTCTTTCTTGTATCTTGTACAAACTTCACTACATTCTCTTTTTTTTTTAATAAGAACGCATTTTGTAAAAACACTGAGGCTAAAATTACTTCAAGCAAAAATAAGAATAAATAAGAACAAATTTAGGCTGAGGTAAAAAAGTTCAATGAGGTTTATATTTTAAAAATTAGAAAAATCAATTAAAAAAAGCAATAAAATATCTGTACCTATGTGCAAAAGGTGTGACTATGCAATACCCTCCATAATACACTACAGTAATATACTGCTGTACAATTAGTAAGTTTTTATAGTGTGTAAAATAAGAACAAAATGAGAACATTTTTAGCCTAGGCAAAATTTTACTGGTAAAAAATATAAAGTGTACTAACTACTGTATATGACAAAGCAACAACTACATTGCGCTGAATAGTGGAGATCTCTAGGTCCCCGGTTCAATTCCCATCGCTGCCTCTCCTTGTATTTCAGCTGGAGGGCTAAAATACAAGTTATAATAGCGCACTGTCTTTCGGATGAGACATTTAAGCCGCTGGTCCCGTGTACATTGATGGCCCTTGTGCTTGTTAAAGAACGCAGTACATTCTTCAAAAAAGAGTAGGGGATTGTCTCCCGGTGTACTGACCAATCACCACCAGAAGGACCCTACTGGAAATATGTCTTTTCTAGACTTTTGTGGTCTACCCTTGGTGTTTACACCAAATAAATCCAATCCAGTCCTTTGTAAATTAAAATTGAATTCGACTAAAAAATAAACCCCAAAAAATATATTTAAAGAAATGAACTCAGTGTGTAAAGGCCTTCAGGAGCAATTAACAGCTCAAATTGATGTTTTTAAACGCTTGCAACATTTAAGGACGGTATTGTATGGTGGATGACCGCCTGTGAAGGCAGAGTATCAGAATGGGAACCGAACCTCCGTGGAATGGGCGAATACAGTATTTACTTTTCTGTGTCAAGTTGCACCATCATCAGTGATTTGTTTATAATGTAAACACTAAAGTTTGGTGAAAAAGTAACATTAAACTTTTGGTCCTTCTCCTAATGGTAAAACAACATATTTCATGTTTGTTTATATTTCCTGTAAAAAGAAATAATGTTAGTTTAGTGACGAGAAGTGTATTGGTCCATAAACTGGGAGACAATTCCCTACTCTTTTCCAAATTGCTTTCACACACAGTCTGTACAGGCAAAAAAATCAGTGCCTAAATGAATTTATGCTACTAGCGCCCTTAACACTCTGAACGCCAGGGGTTTGAAAAAATAATATTAGCCACTGCCAGACTTTTTAGCGAATTTTAACACTTTTCTGAAGCTCATTGAGAGTGTGTATGTCTTTACAATGGTACCAAACACTTTATTCTAATCACAATCTGTGACCCGTAACAGTAAGGTGATTGTGACTCACTTTTGTTGTTTTACGCATATTCACACAATGAAGCTGAGATAACCGCGTTTCAGTATCGCCGTGCAATATGAGGACACTGAGAGTAGGTCACATTGAAAAAGCGAAACACTTATGGTCCAGACCGAATACAGTGTTCAAATTGTTAATACATGTCAATAATTACCCCATCTATCGGATTCCATAAAAGAAAAAAACCTGAAACATGGAGATCTCCATGTTTGGCGGTCAGGCATTGCGTTAGCAAACACGTGTTTGGCTTGCAGAGTGTTAAGGTCTGTCTACACTATGAAATCTCGTGCAAAAATGTGTGTGATTTACCCATATATGGTAATGGTGGTATAATTATGCTATCCTTATTAGGGTTAATATCAGTGGTGTTACCATGTTAAATATTATCATTAATATCTAAAACAGTTTTATTCCGAATTCCATTTTTATGCATCCTTATATTCAATAGGAGCCCACAAGTTTTAAATAATGTAACAACAAATGTTAAAAATTATACTACTTGAAGTATTGTATGTGGCAACGTATCTTCTTTACCTCCATCCGAGTGCCTTTTACGTCCTTAATGGCTTTAGTGTTGTATTATTCTTAGCATGTCTAAAACATTCGTCATCGTAAAACATATAAAATTACACCATTTTATATCATTCAAATGTTGAAAAATCGAGGCCAGGAAAATGCAAAAATGAAAGATTTGCAAATTGATATTTCTGATTGAAGGAAAATAAATTGGAAACCTTTTAAGAAACCATGTCAGGATTACAAAGAATATATAGATTACAACATCGATACATTAGGCCTGGGAAGAAAATTATCACAAGTTTGTACATAGATATTACAAAGGCACTTGATCTACCTATTATTAAAAGAATTGATATTATACTAGTAATTATTGTCCTTTTATGAAAATCTGAACAATTGGTTTAGCTATAGAGTGACTCAAACAACAATAAGCTTCTTGTGTGTTTACAGCATAAAGCGATTTCTTTGTCTGTTTAAAATAAAAACTTGGTGATATACTCTGTAGATCACCAAATCCTTTATATCATTTTAAATCACCCAACGTCACATTTCATTGTCTGTATCAGTTACTACCGATGCTGATTCCCTACCAGATTCCCTAAAGAATACTTAGATCTAGTTTTAATTATATTTTATTCTTCGTATTTCCTGCGGATTCATCGGATTATTAGGAGGTATGTTTAGTTTTTTGTTTGTATTCTTAGTATTACATCTGATTAATATTGTTTAATTGTGTGAGTAAACCATTAAAAAAGGTGGTTGTCCTGCTAAAAATTTAGTAGAATAACTGAATAGAACCATTACAGAACTGTAACGAGCTTACATATAATTGGGCTGGTAATATCTTGATTGTGCATTTTAATGACTTGTTGATTGGAGGTTGTGACCTGTCTTGTCTGACCTCACCTGCATACCAGAGAGTAATATCATAGCCAAAACTGTTGATTTACAGGATATTGGTACGGACAGATTTTGAAGTAGTACCTACAGTATGGGAATAGTTAGTACAGCTTTATAGGCCTAGTTCAGACTAGGTGGATAAACCCAGCTCAATTCACCGGGTTTATCCACTTGCCAGTCTGAACTAGGTGGCTTATCTCAAACCGGGCTGTGTTCCTATAGTAACTAGGAATGACGTGCCACCATGTTCAACTTTTCTAAGCCGGGCTTTAATCGTTGCGGGGGTACTGCTGTACATTGAGGCTTGCACAAACCTGAAATGTGCGGGTTCAAATCCTGCACATGGATAATACAGAATATACCATAATATATAAATAAGTGCTGTGCTATAATTAAGAGGTGTGCTAATTTTGAAAGCAGTGCTTAATTACAATTAGTGGAGCTTTGAAATAGAAGTACCACGTTTATGTTTTACTCTTTTAATTCTTAATTATATTTATTGTAGATATATTTAGGAATGTTAATGTTAATTGCATTGCTTTTCAACATGTGTTTAATATGTAATTGTATCACTTTTAAAAACAGTGACACAAGTACTGAAAGTGCATGCAGTAAAAAGATAGAATAAATAAATACTTAGGCCGACTTTTTGAAAAGTTAGTTATTATTAATCAATGAGAAATTGGTTGTTTAATGATGAAACATCAAGGTAATTTGGGTAAATGTGTACTTTTACTAAGAGCCGCAACATTTATTTAAAATAAAATATTATTATAATATGCACCGCAGCACCTATTGAGAGCGTGCTTAGGAGGAAAAAATCATGTTTCATATGGTGTTTATTTGGGGAAAAAATGATTCGATCATTTACAGTATTTATAGTATAAAAAATTCAAACTACATAAACAAGGCAAAGTTATCTTAAAATTTTCTGTCTGCTTCATAGTAATATTTCAAAAGGATAATTTACATTTATGTCTAGTATTTCTTTCAAATCATGGTTGCATAGTTTAATTGGAATTTCTACGAGTCACTAGAGTTTATTCATGCTTTAGAATTTTTTTGTTGCAAATTGTAGGATCATGAATTGAGTTTACTGATGCATGTGATTTAAGAAGAGTTTCGTGTATGCAACTCAGTATTGTTTACTAATTGCCAGCTCTGAAGTCACTATCATATACAACAACCATTCATATTTCTGTCCAATTTATATGCTAAAGTAAATATATTTTTTTTTTAAATTCCTGATAATATTGTATGCTTTAATTTCTGTGGAAAATAAATAATAATCTTGAATATGAAGGTTGTTGTATTTGTACCCCTTGGTACCAAGGAGTGTTCGTAAATTTAAGAAATTTGTAAACTAGATCTGGTGTCAGTTTCCAATACCTAGTCCTAGCTACCCCCTGCCATTAAGCGCAGATATTAGGCTGATGGCAGCCAGGCCTAGCGCGAACTGACAGTGCAACAGCATGGTCTACCGCGCTAGAGCCTAGCTGAATTTACCTTCGATAAAAAACCAAATTATTTTAATCGCTGGCATTCTTCCACTTAACAAAATATTATTTTACCTCTTATTTAAACATCTGTATGTTTTATGGATCTTTCTATCGTGTTCTTTCTAGTTAGGTGTTGTTTACATGCATTTCGCGATCTACCTAGCATTCACGTTGTAAAACATTTGCTGACCCGCAATCCGACGACACTTCCGTTGGTAGTTCGTTGTTCTGGTTAGGTTTATTACATTAATATAGTGATTATTATACCAGAAATAGAAGAAAAGATTGAACTATTAATAAGCAAATACAACAAACTTGATTTTATTAAGGAAAATATACATTATCACTTGGTAAAACGTGTGCAACCGGACTTTTTTTACGGTAATAATTGGTCAATGATGATGTCATCAGGGGCAAAGACCATTCGTAAAATCAGCTATTCGTAAAATCGATGTTCGTAAAATAGACGTTTCACTGTATAATTTTTAGTATACATTGTACAAAAATTGAAATTGTTATTCTGTTATTTTAATTACATACAACAGTTGCTTGCAACAGTCTACTTATTCAGTCCATCTTCCCAATATCAGTGGTAAATTGTTCTGATTACCACCATGACTGTGGGATGATGAAAAAGATGGTGCTAAACTATAATAATTGATTTTTCATGTTGAAAATTAATTGATAAATGTAAAATTTATCAAGTAGCAATTTGTAGCATCTGTGTTGTGCACCTTGCTAGGTCAGGAAAAGTCAATTAAGTCATCAGTTGACGAGTATCATCAGTTAATAATTATTTGGTCTCTTCCAATAAATCTATAATGGACCTGCCCGGAGTGTCAATCAAACTTAACAACTGACCAATTACGCCATCTTTTTGGAGGACCTTAGCAACAATATCCAATGGGCGGGGCTTAGCATATATATAACAAACTTTAAAAAAATTTTCGGTAAAAGTAAACTTTATTTGTCTATTAGTCTGTTGAATTATTGATTGATTGACAGATTGATTGACATTGTATATAATCCTATTGAATAGAATTGTAGGCCTAGGCCTAACTGTAAAAGAATGTTTATTTTCAATAAGCTTATTTTATCATGACTTAAGATAGCAGGAACTCTTCAAATATTTGTAATGTTCCAAGATGTTACCTTGTGTTGCCTCTTCTTTTTTAAATGTATTTTCCATTTTTATAGGCCAAATTACATAAATTTACTTTGTTAAAAGGATGTCGTAATAAGGTTAAGAGACATCGATTAATAATCAACATGCCCCAAATACACTGGCATATTACCATAAAGCTGTATTTTAGAATCATTTTCTATTTGTTGTGCAAAATTAGACTGATATTGATTTTCCATCATTTAAATAATGTTGTCTCATATATGACAACATCCGAAAGGTCCACTGATTAATCTCAGATAAGAAAGTATAATACATACTCCAAGTATTGAAATACACGCCATCGTGTTGGGATTCAATATTTCGACATTAATTATGTCATCATCAAGAATGATTCCTGATGATGACATAATTAATATGACAACATAGTCTGTTAAAACTGAAGTTAAAATAGAGTAAGCTTACCTGGGAATAATATGATATATTAAACAAACAATACACTTTGGAATAGTGCCTAGTAGTTATTTGTCAATATTTGACATCTTCTTTATTGTGCTTATCTAATCTAAACTTAAATATAAATTTCATGTCATACAAAATTTATACACTCTTTTAAGAACAAGACAGACCTAGGCTATATACGATTTTTATCGTTGTGTTAGTTCTGTCCTGTTGTTAATGTTGAGACTTGGAAAATGCACTACTGGTAACAAATTAAGCCAAATTAGAATAAAAGTAAATAATCACGTTTCTTGGTCACTTAGAAAAAGAAAACGGATAAAGCCCTTTTTTCACTCCCCTAATGCTCACAAACCAGACCATTACAACATGCACACATATACACATTAACATTCATAAAGATAGGTCCTTTGTCATACTTAGGCATATAAACATTTAATGCTTACAAGGATGTTTATAGTTATGCTGGATTTTCTAGATGATTTGGCCAGTGAAAATGAATTAATGGTGTTCTCATAAAAGAAAAAAGATAAAAAGATGTGGGAGGAAATGAGAAACGTATTTGTCTTTTCATTTGGCCTTGCACATACTGTATCAAGTAAATAAAACTTATTTATGCAGCTGTTTGAAATCAGATGTAAAATAGATATTTTTTTTTATTGCTGTTGAGAATTGTAAGGATTATTATTATTATTATTTCTTGAATACATCAGTATTTATTAACATCTGAACAAAAAGAAAAGGATATGGTTGAATGTGCAAGAGTTCATAAACCTATGACCACTGCTGTGATTGTACTAGTTTTGGAGGGAACAGTTTAACTGTAGTGAAACAGAAGCTCTTGGGAACACCAGCTTAGGTCATCAACCATTGTCCACCCCTTCCCTGGACAAATCCATGCTTTTAAACAGTGCACAATAAATGTGTACCATGCCACATCTATTAGACCCAGAATAAGCCTGTCTGTGATTTCCTCAAAGGACAGCGTCAACCGTTTGTTTGCAGATCAAACATCTCTGGGGGCTGAAGATGTCCTAGGCTTTTTATAAACTTCAAGCTTCTTTCACTAGCTATCACAATGAACTAAACCTAGAAACACTGACGGTATAAAAGCTGTCTTCTTCATATCATGACCAACCTAAGTAGATTTGCTTGTGTAACTAGGACGGATTGAGATTTCAAGTGTAACTTTAGCATCACATTTTCCATGTGATTCCTTTTCGTGGTTCTTAAGTGGCATCTTGGAGACAGATTGATGGTGATGTAGTAGCTAAACCATATACTTGATGCTTGATATGTTTATGTATTTCTTTAAAATTTACTGTCTTTCGAATTAATTGTGACACACTACTATGGCCTCAATATTTCAGGTAAAATAATTTTCAATGTTGCCTTTTGTATTTACAACTAACTTTTTTTTTTTAGAACTTATGGTATGGTTCCATGAATTATTATCTTTTGGACTAGATATATTGTAGAGTGGTGAACCTTCTCTGCAATACTGCTTCTCTGGTGTAATATATGCTAGTTTTATTCTATTCTAGTCTCTACAGAGACAGTTTCAATGCCGGGGAACCCAGTTGATCCCCTCCCCCCCAAAAAAAACGTAAGCATGAGATTACCATTTCCAACCATAGGACATAAAATTTCACACCTCGGGCCTAGTCTGGACCCTCCGTCCAAAAAAAAAAAAAAATTTTTTTAAATCAAAAAAATCAAAATCTACCCTCCCTTGGCCTCCCTCTTTCATATTCCTAGATGTGCCATTGCTGTACTTGTCATATCTAGCTTCTTTTCTTGGTCCCCGTCTTGCAATAATACTTGTTCCGTCCCGGTGTACCACTTGCTGGTCTAGTCTACTCATTCCACCTATGCTAGCTTGTGCTTTCTTTTCCCAGGTCTACCCTATGCTTGGTCCCATGGTCTGGCCTCAGCTTGGTCCCATGGTCTACCCTCTGCTTGGTCCCATGGTCTGGCCTCTAGGGATGTGTCATGCATGTTTCAAGCTTTGGAATTGATCTTTAGCTTGTAGGCTTGTTGACAAATTAACTAGAGTTGGAGTTCTTTTGATCTTTAAAGTTCATCTCATCAAAAGAATGTGAATTATTGATGACACCCGCAAGGTGCGCACGACCCAGGCTTATATATTGTCATCCTTATGTGTCTGTCAAAGGAGGTTATTGATTACCATAAGAAACCCATTCCCTACCAGTTGCTGCCTTCACATATCAGCTTTGCATTGCTCTTTTCTGTATTGATGTAATTTACCTATTTATTTAAGACGTAACAATTTTATAGTGTTGATGAAGCGAGGATTAAGGGAGTACTGCCTGGAGGTAAGATATGTCTACAAACTTATAATTTTGTCTAGGTTTTTATTATAGCAAAGTCGTGACATCATGCTCAATATTATGTACACGACATGACTTACAAAATCCATCGAGTATGAAAATTGCTAAAATTAGTAGGCAAATAAATAAATAGGCTGGTAATACATATATTTCTCTGTTTTTGTCTCACAAAATTTAACTGCCTTGAAATAATAAATGTTGGAAAATGATAGGAAGGTGATAGGTTATAGTAGGCCTACCAGTGATGTGAACCGGTAGTAGCATCAGGCCTAAATTATTACAAATTAAGTGTGTTATATTCATTAAGAAAACAATGTTTTCATTTACATTTTTTAATGTTTATCATTCCAAATATTACTTCTAAACTCATTTTCAATAATGTATTCAATTTAATTTATTGAAATCTGTATGTTATTAAATTTCTTCTTTGTCTTCCATTCTGAAAATCATGTGTTTCTGAAAATCATGTGTTTTTATGTCCTATGGGAGAATTATGCCCAATGATCTGGTCCAGCTGGTAAAGTTGTACATGAATAACTATCCCTGTTGAATTATGAAATTTCTATGGTTTTTCGCAAATCATTGGACCAATCATTTATTCCCGCCAGAGCCATAAAAGAAGCGCCTTTACATAGCTCATCCACATGAATTTTATTGTTGCCAACTTCAATGTGTCCGTCCAATAGGAATGAAGTAGTCCTCTTAAGGGTAATTTGTTTGAGTGTTTTGATTGGTCGAACTGGCAGTACTTCATAAATCATTTCTTTCTGACTGGTTTAAACACAGTTTATATACGCAATGTCATGGCATCATGGTTAATGTTGTTTAGCATTAATAGTTTCTAGACATTTTTCCCCAGATCATAGATCTTCCATAAATGTATACTTTCATAATTTAAAAAGCAATAATAAGTTTGTTATAGCCTAACATAGATGTTTGCAGATGACTTTTTTGGTTAGTGGCATATCTAGGGGATAGGGTGTGTGTGGGGGCCCAGAACAATACTAATCCTCCTCCCCAGTTGGCCCCAAAAAAAGCATGCTCAAGTAATTAAAAATCACCTTAAATCACCATATTTTGCGAGCTAACACTAGTTTTGGTACTTGAGCATTACATAAGTTGGAAAAGCAAAATAAGCTGTTACGTTAGCTTTAGCTAAGGAGGAGGTACCCGCTTGGGTAGGCACTGCTTAGTAATGAAGGGGCGTCGCATTGTATTGTGTCATAGTAACTAACTCCATAAATAATTTGAATTCTGGGCATAATTTGGTGAAATATTGAGGAAATAGTGGCAATTAGTTGACACGTGTAATTTAACACCATGTACTTACTGAAGAAAAGGTACTGACAATTAGTTCACCTTTTGCTAATCGGAGTTTCTATCTTGCACTAGAGAAATTCTAAGAGACCTAGAATCTGCAACAATAGGTATAAGAATTGAAAGAGTGTGTGTTGTTATCTTTTTATCATTTAATCCACATTTTTCATTTATCTTATCATTTAAATCAAATTATACCCTTTGGTTATTTTACCCATGGAGGTATTTTCCATGCTTTACCTTTTAAAAAGATTAATTTAGGAATGATATCCGGTAATTGCTGTCAGTAAAGATTTAGTTGTCTAATATATTTTTAACAGAGCAGCCCTCGGCCTGTGCAGGTCTTTGGTCGTTTTCAAAAGGACATTATCGCTAAAATGCCATAAAACTCTTGTTAATAGAAGTCATGCAGGTTATTATGATAATTATCACTAGATAAAACAGATTTTTGATCTGATCTTGTCAGAAGATCTAGTAACAGAAATATATGTGGTGCGTACATGTCAATGGTATCTTTGAATACGACTTTTACAGCTCAAGGTTTATGCCTATGCTTTTGAGCCAGTTTTATGAATAATTCCTGCTTATACTAATCTACTGATCTTATTTTACTCTCACTAGTGAACATTCAGGATTGAAATATTTTTTAGAGAGCACTACAGTATAAGTAGCTAACTGTGAGGATGCTATTGCAAGCATCCTAATACTCCTTTTAGTAAACAAAAGCAAATTTGTAATTGAACAAAAAATAGACACTAATTATTCTATTCTACTCAGAATAATGGTAGGCTATACCATACCCTACAGTATATTAAATTGAACGTTGTATTAATATGCTATGCCATATAACCACGGTGATCTGGCATTGTTTGTAATTTGAAATGTTAATGTTGCATTTATTTTGAGGTTTGAAGCACTAATTAAGGAACTAAGGGGGTGTTTTTTTTATACTGTACATTGCAACCTCTAATTCCAAGACCCCACTAATTCAAGATCACTTTTTCAAAGAACCAAATAATCTTCTATTACACTAACCCTCTATCTGGAGACCTAGCCCTGGTGGTCTCGAATTGGAGGGTGAACTATATAGGCATTATTATTAATTCACTGCCGGCCGACTGAGCTATAATATTATTTCTGTCTGTGGTCTTTATTCTTTTGTGTCCCATAATTCATTTTATGATACATCATGCTATCACTGGATAACACAACTAACAAATCTAATTATATTCCTTTCACACTAGTAAAGTAAACAACGCAAATTGAATTTATTACCTAATGATCCAAACCGAATTATTAATTAAGCTTGGTAATCTAAGACAACTCTTAAGATGTTGAATTTAATTACAGCATGAAATTATAGTGGAAATATTTGCACGACGTTGAGGTGTGCGTGTGAATGTATTTGCCATATGTTGTAATATTAATGAATTCTTCAGTTTAAAATTGTTGTGGTCAGACAGACTGGTGCAAGCTCTGAGATGGATTATCTCTGTTGGTTAGCAATCAACTTCAATATCATAAATAAGGTTGGTTGTCTCGCTGGAGAAAATTTAGTTTCCGTAATGTTTCACTTCACAGTGATTTAATTTTGTAAAAAGTCCATTTTATAAGTAATGTGTGACTTACTGCAATGTGTTGTTAGTATAATGGTACTCCAGAGAATAAGACTTTGATAAAAGTAAAACGCCATACACAATTAATACAACTTTTCACGAATGCTTAAAGAGTACCATATTGTATAATAATAATAATAATAAAAATAATAGTAGTAGTAGTAATAGTTGGATTTATATAGCGCATCATGCAAAGAGTTTCTTTGTTTGATTGAGCTCTTTGAGTTTGATATTGTGTTAGTGAGAAAAAATAAAATGAAGCCATATAAAACTGAACCTAAACTCAAGCATGGTTGACCGTTGACTCTGATGAGTTCATCCGTTATCCAATCCCCTTTTCTTTTACACAAAATTATTGATTGCAGCACAATCTTTCCATTTTCAAAAATTGTAATTAGTATCTGTCAAATTTGTTATTTTCAGCCTCTTTTCCTCAGAAGTTGTCTTTCTGGTCAGTCAGAAAGTTATTGTTTTGTACATCAAATAACTTGATACAGGGGTTCCAAGTCGTGGAAGTCATATTCCTTGAGTATCTGTCATGTTAGTACACACATGTACAAACTTATCGCCATAATATAACAACAGAGAGGCTTTGGCAGGTTTGGGTCACTCTTAATATGGTAATATTATGTTATTGCCGCCCAGAATCTTATGCCTGCCTTATTATCTGCATAGAAATGGGAAAATTAAGCTTAGACTAAGCCGTAGTTGTGAAAATTTGTTTAAATTCTGGAGAAATCCAGGAGAAATTGAAATTCCTAGAGAATATATCGAGTTTCCTGGAAACTCTTGGAGAATCCAGGGCAAATCCTGGGGACTTCGGAACTCTGTATTAAACACACTTCCCATACCTTCTATGGAAAGTTGCTACTTGTCATTATTATGTCAAACAAGTAGGCCCTAGAGGTCCCATTTCAACAATACTTGATGCATCATTTGAAGTGGAACTCATTATTTATAGATCTATTTTTTAAGCTGCTTTTGTAAAGTTTTTGATTATTATATTGCATTGGTACAGGATGTTGAGATATCTGTTGAGGGCTTTGAATAAACAGTTTAATAACCAAATCATTACTTCACTGGGCAGTATGTTTATTATTGGGACAGTAAACAGGCTTTTAAGAGCCCTTCAGGTCTGTTTAGAATCCTGGATTACCTGCCTAGCCTATGGCAAGCTATTTTCAGCAAATGACTGACAGCATTTATTGTTTATTACCAGTTAGATAGATTATGCAATGATTGAATAGTAGTTGAAGAATGCAGTGATAAAGATTTCAATATCTCCGCCCACCACCTGGAAATACAAACTTAAAATGATTGTTGTCATTTTGATAGTTTGGTTGAGAGGTAATGTTCTTGCTTCTTATACTGAAGAGCTTTGTTCAAATCTGACCAATGTCGGACTTTAATTGGCTTCTCAATTAATCCTCGTATGAGAGTGGTTAGGCAAGAGACGTGACATATTGGTACTAGTGCTGTATTATGGCCGCTTCAGGTTCCTAGGGCCCATCTGCAATTTTGAATTCCAAATTTGGAAAAATGACAGAATTCAAATCAAAATTTAAAAAATAATAAAAAATACAATTTTTCTTTATAAAGATTCATACATTTTTACTCTTTACCAGTGCATGTTTTGTATCCCTTACAGGAGTTATTTAGTAGCAGTGAGCAAAAGTAGTAATCACCATTTTCTATTTCTGTCAATGAGAAATATTATGACCCTGAATATACTTTTAATCGACTGTTCCAAAAGTACAGCTGTCGTGGCTATGATCTTTATCAACAAGAAATGCACAGTGCCTTATTGATAATTCACCTAGGGTACAGTAGGCATTATTTTTATCATAGTTATTAGTAAGTTTCTGAGCCCGAGGGCTTGTGATGATCAGCGCAGTGCCAGGCCCTCTACTGTGTGGGCTAGCTTATCATCAATGCATTTTAGTTGTAATCTAATCTAGTACTTGTGCTTAATTGGGTTGAGGTGGAGTTACGTTTACTGCTGTGAAAGTGTGCTCCAATGTGGGAGCTGATGGTGGGATACTAGGAATTTAATGTGTTAACTTTCAGAATACACACCATTCTGTTCTAAGAGCGAACATTGTTTAGTTGTACTCAACCTGTTAAATGCCCCAAGGAATTATATATTGAAAGAGATTATTGAAAGACATTTTTAGTGTAGGTTTTCAGGGCAAAATTTAAAACTGAGGTCACCTTTCGTAATAAGAAGTTTTGAATTTATTGGTAGTTATGATTATGATTTCATCCATGGAAAAGGTAAGAGCTGATGGATTCTACTATACATTAGTTTCTTTTTGGTTTTCTTGCTATGCAAGACTTCATTCTTCTTTGTAATAAAATTGTTCTCAAAATATATTGAAAATTACAAGTACATTTAGATTTTTAGATTTTTATTATTTCTATTTGGTTTTTTCCATAAAATATGGAGATGGCCTCAACATTTGAATTTGCTGAAAGAACCATTGTATAGGAAAATTAATTTCAGCAAATGAAAAAATTATTATGTATTTGTGTTGACCTTCTCTTTGTCTTCTAGAAATAATTTATTGTTTAAGAAAAAAAATTTGGCAAGTTTAGTTATAGCGTGGATTAATGTACCCAAAACTGTTCTCCCATAGGGAAATTTTAATTCAACCTAAAGCTTCAACCGCAGACATGATGTTATCCTCGGTTTTTTATCATCTTCATCATTATGTTGAAGTTCTTTTTAATAATTTATCATAATTTCGTTTTGCTACAAAAGTGCTAGCTGATTAATGTATATTAACCTGATTATACTGTGGTATTAATCAATTATTCATCTCCGTTATTCTTTTACCTTCCTGTTTTGCTACTACAATGCTCTAACAATACATTGTTTTACTCGTGTATAACCAGTTTGTTTGCTGTAGGGTCTTGCAGTTCATTATCGATTGCAACCCGGTGCGCGTAATACAATACTGTTTATACAAACCGAAGGATAATATCTCGTATTGAACAGCTTTTCTCCAGAATTAGGATGTACCGGTAATTCTTTTGTTTTGAAAACTGACATTTTTTCTTCTTTTAAAGGTAGGCTATGTGCATTAGGCACTACAATTTATTTTGGAAAAGTTGTTGGAGCTGAGTGTTAGTTGGTAGTTGAGTGGAAGTTCACTTGAATGAAACTCAGTATCAGTGTATCAGCCTCATTTTGAACTACTACTCCATAGAATGGTATTATAATATTTTTCTATAGAATTTAGCAAGAAGAAATGTAGGTAAGAGCTCCAGATGAATTTATCAGAAGAATTAACAGACCACAAAGAAATCCTAAAACAACATGGATTAGCAACATAAGAAACGAAACAAAATCTCTCACTTAAATCCATACTCCAGAGGAAACATGTTTTTTTTTATATTTTGTACAACTGATGTTTCTAAAGACACAAACATTCTGTTTGACGAAAATCGAGGGATCAGTTAATTAAATATATTAATATTTAAAAAAATGGGGAGAAGGGATGTAAACTACCATTTTTTCCACCTTTTCCAACAGTTTTTAAACATTCAAAAATCTGTATCTCTTAAAACGGTACCCGAGTTAGTTTTTCAAATACCGTGTTTGTGTCTTTAGAAAAACTAGTTGTTCAACTGTATCCCAATTTTTTCCTGGTTTTAAGGGTCAATATAATTTTAGCAAAGGATCAGGACCAGTGGTTATTGCAAGAAGAATATCATTCTCATGACAATACAGTGGCAGATTCAAGGGAAAAGGGACCCAGCAATATCGGGTCCCCCTAAATTTTCTAAAATTGGAGAAAAAATAAAAAAATATTTTCAAATTTTAAGTCGAAGAGTACATTTCCGGCCACCTGGAGGTGCCATAATCATAAATTTTCTTACCCTAGCCCAACCATGATGAGACTGAGGTATTATATAACCGCCATCTGTCAAAGTCTCTCCCTGTGCCCCCTTTATTTTAAATTTCGGATCTGCCACTGCAATAAAATGATTTATTAAAGAATATTGACTTTTCTTGCTAGATTTGGAAGGATTCCACAGGGGTAGTTCTTATATTTTATATCCTTGAATAATTGTTTATTCATTAAAATAATAGTGCATGTTGGACATTATTGTAAACAAAGACCTTGCAAACTTGTTATTTATTGATTTAGTGACTCAACTAGTGAAGTGTCACATAAGATCTATGTCAAGGCCCAGCAGGAGAAGCTATGATTTACAAAACAACAGCATGTTGTTATTCTTTGCTCAAGAGTTTTCATTGAAAAAAAAGTATTAATTTTCCTGGCAACAATCCAATTAAATGGATTAAACATAATTGTACTTTTTATTAAGGATTTTTAAAAACTCTTAATTCAAGAGAAAGTATTTTTAAAATATTTATAAATTCTCATATGCATTTTGTTTTGGTGGCCTCTTTTATTAAATATTTAATACAAAGTAAATAAATTATTAAAATCCTATCGAAATTTAAATCATTCTCTCATAACCCCCTTTAACTCCTTCATCATTCACAACCTTTTTGGATAGTAGAAAAGGCAAATGTTTCTTCCCTCTTTTTTGTCTGAAATCTCTAAAACTTTTAAACTTGCAGAACAGATTAAAGTGGTCCGTAATTGCCTAGTTTTTCAAAGCATCACCCTGGACCACACCCGGCCTTTGTCAGGTCCCCACTATCAAACAGTTTAGCCTGAATGGTGTACTGTAATCAACACCACTGGTTTTGCCTGGGGTGTCATTCCCTAATTCCTTTTGAGTGGGTATTTTGTGATTTTTTTTTTTACATGAAAGCTAAAAAAGTTATGGTCCAAAAATGATGTGGGAGTTATGAATAATTGTTTGACCTACCGTAATTGAAGAATTATATATTTGTGTAAGGATATCATTTTGGATTTAATTGGTTAAATAAAACAAAGAAATACTTGTTTGATTTTTATTGTTTAAACATTTTGATAAGGATGAGAACGGGACATACTTCACAAGGTTCACATCATCCTCCTGGGACCAGTTGTCCAAATGATAAGAACATGTTCTGTTAAGTAAGCTTCTAAATTGGATGATATAAAATCTTTTCCTCACCACCTCGGTCCACTTTTGGTTTCTAAAACTTGAAGTTAGTATAAATCATCGGCGCATTTGAACTCCACGAACGACACATGGCAGTAATCAGCTATGACTAGCCCCACTTCATACTGATGACTGTGCTTTGAACCTGCGGTTCAGTGACTCTTGTATGCCGGTGTTTCCTATTCATTTTACTTCGTGTTTATAGTATTGGAATCACATTTCATGTGAATGTATCTACAAGTAACTAAAGGACATTGAAGGAAGAAATTAGGTCCATTGATTTGTAAACATCTTTACAAGAAAATACACACAAAAATATATTAAACAAATTCTTAATGCTGATGAGATTGCATCATAGCAAATCACAAGAAAGACTACTTAAGGATGTTTACATTTTAAATAGGCATAAAAGAATAATGATGAAGGTTAGCCCTTAACTAATTATTAGGCCTATATCATCACATCATAATAAGTATCTTTAAAAACTCATAATCTGGCTATAGGTATTCCAGATTCATTTTGATTTATTTTTCCATAAAAATGGTATATAGGCCTAATAAATTAAATTTTTATAACTGCTGGTGAAGGTTGAAACATATACCGTTACTCTTGCTAGTTAGAAATTATTATTGATGTTCTATTCATGATAATTTTACATAGAATACTTAAAGATCCTTGTAAATTTGTTAATTTCCGTTTTAAAAAAATTGTTTTCTATTGCGGCTCTAGGCTCTGTGTACTATATTCATTCCCACAGGTTACTTAAAGGTTGTAGCTCTTTTTAATCATTAAACATTGATTATTGATTTTAGCATTAATGTACAGTAATTGATTAAGTATAGTTGAAGATCAGTGCCTATGGAAAGCCATGACCGTCAACGTCTCTGAAGAACAAGGTACACACAGAGGGGAATCTATTATTATACAACAGGCGTTATTGATTTCCATTCAGTACACTTTGTATAGTTATATAATCTGAGACAACAGGTTATATTTTGTAACATTTATCTAATATAAATCTCCATCCATATACAATAAGCATTGTATTAGAACATGGGGTGATAATAGAATATACTTATCTTCATGATTATCTATTGTGGTCTCCAGTGGAGAGGACTGGCCTCCAGTTAAGATTGCTAGATACCTGGAGATTTTCTATTTGACCATGGAGAAAGTGTTTTCTATCTGAACATTTAATTCATGCAAAAACTTTTAAGAAGAGCATAGCAAAATTTATCTTTTGGAGATTTCTATTCTGAAAATACATTGGTTGGGTCAAAAGGATCTGGAGCAGTGTTGATATTAAGATAATATCATCATTGTAGACATTAATTTTTATAATCAATATCTATATCTACAAGATTACCTAAATAACATGTAAACTATTTATCATGAACTTTAAAAATCATATTCTTGATTTGTAGCTCTTTGCAAATATCTTGGTTCGGATCATGTTCTGAACAATATGCTAAAAACTATAAAATGACATTTCTCCCTACGACAGCTATCATTTTATTTATTTTTTAAAATCTTATTATAGGCCTACTCTAATTTATTATATCTATATTATATTTCATTATTTAAGATCATATTACAATAGTTATTAATAGTAGTATGAACCAGATTTATAGTAGGCCTATATATTTTTTTTATTTATTTGCTTCAGGGGGAAAAAATTGATCTGTACAGTATATCATGACATTGCAATGTGATAATAAAGTATCTTGTTTCTAGTGTGAACTAGAATACAGAATTTCATAATTCCAGATTTGATTGGATGACCAATCAAAATATATGTATCATATTTTAGCATAATCATAATACAACAAATATTATTGGTTGTTTCTCATAGTATATCGTCAACCACAGATCTTCCAGGATCTATTTGTGATTCCACTTATTCCTGCCTTAGGATAAGGAAGTAGTTTAACTACTTATCTAAACCATGTCTAAACACACCCTTTCAGATGTAATTTTAATGGTGTTCTTTACCATAATCATAACCATGGTGAACCTAACAGTTTGTTAATTCGAGTTCTATTCTAATGAGTAACTGAGAAAGGTCAGAGGGGAACAAGAAGTCAGTTTCTTTGCGTGTATCATCTGGTTTGGAAGAATAATGCCAGTGTGTCGTTTCATTTGATACAAGTTTTGACATTCGAATCCTCTTTCGCTTTTGTTGACGCCAATTTGTCATCAGATTTCCGAATTGGTCGAAAATAAGATTTGTATTCACAGTTCGGATATTGCTCGGTTGAATCTTTTGTGGAGTAAACAAGGTAGTATAGAAGGTAATATACCTTTTGGCTTCAAACGTGTTTAATCATGGAGGTGTAAAAATAAACATTATTTTTATACCTCTGTGGTATAACCTACCTATGTATTGTTATAACCATTTGGTATTTTTATGTAGACTTTTCAGGATGTATTTTTAGTAAAATTTCTCATAACCTGCTTAACCCTTTTTTAATTTTCTATAATTGACTGGCTCTCATGTAGCGTGCAATATTCTATGACTATAAGTTATTGTTGACATTTTAAACTAAATTATTTGTATAAATGTAATGGCCATTGTTGTAAGTAGCTTTTAATCATCTTATTGTGTTCTTTCCAATTTGTGGTTGATTGTAAAAATGCATTGTTGTATTGTTCGTATGAGCAGCATGGCACAATTGGTTAGGCCAAAGTACTAGTAACATTTTTTTTTTTACAAGGCATATAAAAAACATTTTTCTAGTAGATTAGAGCACCCGAGGACTCCAAAACTGCCTCCAGTCTGTAGTTGGTACGTGATTTCCCAGGCAGCTGATACCTATGTTTACATCTAACAAGCCACCAAATCAATGGGTGCCTTCTAATAACATAGTTCTGTGGTCATCCGACACAGTAGGTGCTAAGTGATTCTAAATTGACGGAGCGTTTGTCCTTCCTATTACTATTAAATAACCAGCGTTGAACCAATTCATGCATAACCAAAACTAATATTTTTTTATCGGAACGTTTGATTAAGTCTAGTGCTTTCGTAAAAGAAGATTTAAACAATAAGTTGATAGTCATAAGTTGTCTCCATGGTCTGTTTGTTTTAACACTTGGGTAAAAAATGTCCATTAATAGTGGTGTTGTAAACTATTATCAGTATCAGGGATATTGTTTGACATTGTAACATAGGAATCAAAGTTTTATATACTATTGTTGATATTGTCAATGAAAGGATTCATTCTTCTAGGTATTTTTCAGATGGATGCTATGGCATGATAAATGATGTAGTAATTAATAAATCATACATAGTTCTAGGAAAATCAATAATTATAAAATACATACTGTAAATTAAGAAAATGGCATAAAGATTTTGTTTTAATGATCATGTAAATTAAATTGTTATTGAGTATTTTTTTTATGTTTATAACAATTTGAATAACAAAAAGATTTTCTGAAAGTTTTTGGGGAAAATTCATTTATAGTTTTTTGTTTCTCAGACAACACTATTTTATGTTATCCATGAATTTAATTTTTTCCTGGGAGTCAATTAAACTTGTAGTCTAGCGTATTTCCTTTTATTATTACCATTGTTATACCCACTGAAAAATCTCACATCCTTTCTCTTATCTTCTGTAGTTCCTTTATTTTTTAAATTTCATTCCAACAATAATTTGCAGGTATGGTAGCATAGATATAATACCATGTGTTTCTATTGTTATCCTGCAGATTGTCTTAGTTTGTGATGTACTGGCGTCCTGTGATCAACAACCAAAATGGCGGTCTGCAGCTCCGGGATCACCAAGGCTCACCCTATAGACAGCTTCACCGCGATACCGAAAAACATAGACTTCAATATCACACCACCTCAAGTAATCGAATCGCCCACAATGGGCAGTGTAACTAGTCTGATCGACAGAGGTGATTCAATACTAAGCTCACATTCTACCGGAACCTCAGGACAACAGAACCACGTATACGAAGAAGTGGATATTCAAGTAGGACCACCGAAAATTACGCCTTTCAGCGGAAAATTAGAAAAGGTGAGATTTTTTAAAGGAACATTCATATCATTGATTAAATTGTAAAGTAGTATGATTAAAAAATTCAAGAAATTACAAACTATAGGTCTCTCTTCAATCAAAGGCCACTTTAGGTTTCAATGGTCTTTAGCAGCTTTGGTCTCTAATTAGAATAATATAAATAAAAGACATTTATTAATTTGGGACCATAGAAAAATGATCATTAATTGGAGGTAGTCTTTAATTGGAGGGAGACCTGTATTTGATAATAATGGACTCTGTTATCATAATTTCAATTCAATCTTTATTGGTCCAATATATTAAATAAATATATAAGAAAATCTTTGTTTATACACTGCAATAGATTAAAGGAGGAAATTCAATATATATAAAAGATTAAGAAACACAATTCAACTTACAATTCAAATAGATTCAAAGGTAAAATTAATAAAGGAAAAATCAGTATTCAATATAAAAAGCTAAATTTAGTAATTATAAAGGTAATCAATTTATTGTTCTGAAAAAGATTTTTTTTTGGCTGAAATGATTATTGAATAGAAATAGGTGATACAAAGATACTGGAAATGGCCTTGCTAATTAACAAATCACTAACAAAGCATTTAACAAATTCAGAATAAGGTTAATGACGAGTAATTGTTGTACCAGTCAGGCCTTTGTCATTTCAACACAATACAGGTTTCCATTAATTCCCTAACCAATGTCAAAAAGATATAAATAAATATAAGTCAGATTTTCATACACTCATCGTTTTAACTTTTATTTAGTGTTCAATGTCAAAAAGTTATACCAATGTATGTATCTGATTATTTGTCTCATCTGATTAATAACTTAATAGTTAAATCTAAATCAATCCATTGTATTGCAGAAATCACACCATGGAGGAATAAATTAATCTTATTCCTATTGGCCATGATCACACCAATTTAAATTTCATTGACAAATTAGGTTCCGGCCTGTGTATCATGTACTGTAATCTTCACAATTTGTAAAAGACAGTTGAATACAGTATAAATAATAAATAAATCTAAGAATTTTTTTAAGAAAACAATTTATAAAAGGAACATGTTAAAAACAACTGACATAGGCCTATTCATATCAAAGCAAATAAACTGATATAATGATAATTAATAACATGTGTGGCTTAAATAATTGCTAGGCTGCATGCAATGATAAAATAATTACCAAATATTTTCTTAATAGATACATTTGCTTATCTCAGGCCGTGTGGATAAATCCATTTCACTTTGTTCTGGACCATCAGTATCTTTGATTGATGGAATAGAAGAATGAAGTCCTTGACAACCTATAAAATATAATTAGCAAGTGTCCCCCTGTGGTTAATTTACACTGGTGGTAGATGCTTTCTACACCTTGCAAGTAAACTCATCAATGGGTTAACTGTTAGTATAGTAGGCCTCCTTAAACTTCTGCTACTCACCCTGTAAGACCACCAAGTTATGTGATGACCTAGAAAAATCTTGGTTTGTGTTTCATAAACTTGAGATAGGACAGTGTAAAAACATTTTTTTTTTCAAAATAGAAAGGCAAGTCTTTTTCTACCTTGTTTCTTAAACCAGTGGCAGGAGGTGGTGACTAGAAGCCTAAACATGAGTGTGTCTATTTGATAAATATATTTATATTTTTATTTATTTATTCAAACTCCCTTGGCAATTCAAAAACACTTCATAAAACATCATAAAAAAAAAAACATTGCTAATGAAGAGAAAGGCTTACAGGTGAAATACACCTCTGGAACTGCCAATCCCCTTATCCCCTTACTAAGTTATTGCACATTGCAAGTTCAACTAGATAAAAAAAAAAAACTTATATATTATATAAGCTATCATTACAAGATCGTTTAAGACAACCTTCTTGCATAACGACACATACACAAGAAAATATTTTTAATTTTTGTTCCGCCTACTTTCAATTTCTTTCCAAATTATAAAGTTTGCCTAAACAATGTATAAAGAAAGTATCGGTTTGACTGATTTGAAATTGTAGGCCTGAACTTGTGCACCAATGTCTTAAACAATTAACTTTGCATATAATGTCTTAACCCATTAACTTTACATAATGGTGGCTATTGTAGAAGATATTGAGGTGAATGACCTTTGGGCATGGACACAGGATATCTGTGGTTTGTGTTCCATAGCAAATCTTGGTTTTAACTTTATTGTCTTGGCTTGAAAGTGTTGTGATACAGTGTTGTGATACAGTGGTGTACTCTCCAGTTGAAAGTTATTACAGTATTTTGTTTGTAGTTAGATAAAGTTATGCTTGGGAAACTTTTTAAGGAAGATGGGACAAACAATGTAGAATTATTGGATCTGTAGCACAACTCAACAGGCATCCTAAATAGATTCTTGATTTAACAAAAAGGCATTTATAATTTGTTTATTCAGAACTCATTTGAGCAGATTAGTGTGCAGGGAAATCACTCAACAAACTCCAAGATAAGAAGTACAATACAAACTTGTTAACAAATATTGAGTTTTAGGAAGATTTGTGATTGGTCTATGTTTGTTCTGCTTCAGCTGGTTTGCATTTTAGATTTTTTTTTTAGGGGAGCCTGGATAATGGGATACTGTGAAGTTGAGAGTCCATTCCAAACAAGCCATAAATCGTTTGATGAGGCTAGATGAGTGCACACTCAGCAGGCTAGATGTGGGTCAAGCAGGCTCATTTCGGCTTCAGTCTGTGCTACATGTGGACATCAGAGTAGGCTAAACTCCACATTCAGCCAGCTAGTTTCAAATCCTCTGGACATCTTACATTGTCTATATTTATTTACTATTTTTACTGAAAAGTTTTTTTTACTGGTTGAACATTTTTACAAAGGTAAGTGTTCAGAAGATTCTGTACTTATATACATCTATAAGAAGAACATTTTACTATTTGATCCATCTTTAGTAGTAATAATACTTCTATTTTTTTTAAATTTTATTAATTTTACTGAAGTAATGCTTGCATTTAGAGCATAGTGCATGCACATAAATCCTGCTTTAGTCTAGTTTTGATGCAGTAAATTCTTTGAACTCTTCTCTTCTGGAAATCTGTCATAAAAATATCAGACACATAAATATTCCATCGCTGTTAATTGGTGAATCGTGTGAATACCGTAATTACACTCAATCGCATAACACTTCCTCCTAATATTGCTTTTGGTACGGCTAAGTGATGATGATGAAGATGAAAATGGATTTTGCCTATATTTGGTGATGCCGGTTTAGTTAAGGTGTAGCCTAAAGGCAAAGTCCTCAGTTTTCAATTTCAAAACTGCGAGTATAACAATCATCGTGGTGTCTGATTCTCCTCAACTAAACACAACCTTTTCCCAAAGCAGTACACACTTGCTTGACTTCATTAGGCTTCGGAAATGGATTTCCACATCTTGTATCCTGCATGTGATGAGGGATAAAATGGTTCACAACTCGATTTTTCCTCAGGTTAAATATTTCACTGTCTTGTAAATTTAAGGAAAATCCACAAGAGTTGTTTTCATTTCAAAAGATAAAATAGGTTTAACTTTAAATGAACAAGAGCGACCATTTACTGGTCCATGCATTCCACCACGCATAAATGCAGTACAGGCGTAAATTATTATATTATGTTTTTGGAAGGACTAATAAGATAGAATATTTAGAATGTTCATTTGTACAAAATTTTAAAATTAGGAAAAAAAATGAATAACAAGACGCGATTCAAATGCATGACCGTTGTTTCTTAGAACACATCCTTAACCAACCGCGCCAACCATGCAAAGTACCTTATTAGTGGTAATAGCAATAATGGACAGTCCTTTGCTGACACCCTTGTTTTGTGTTATAGGTGTAAGGGCAACCCTGGGGTCCAACTTAAAAAAAGGATGATGAAATCCCCTCTGGTGTATGTGTACAAAATTTCATGCACGTCCATTCAAAACTGGCGACGTTGCATTTTTATTCTCATTACAATTTTAAATTAAAAGCCAAAACTTAATTACAATCTGAATATTGATGTAATATATCTAATTGTTTTTTGGGGTTTTTTTCTGGGTTTACAGAGACGATATATCTGTTACCTTAATTGCGTTTCTTATACTCCGATAAACATTTAATGGAATTAGATTTAGTAAATTTACCTCCTGATTTTCCTTAAAAGTCTGTTTTTAGTTATGTGGTTAGGTTAATCTTCAGCATAATCTTGATTACAGTCATCAACTTTGTTTTTTGCTGTTACTATGGTTATGAGTTGTGTGACTCAAACTGCATTGTTTCAAAGACAACCACACCACAAGGTTATAATTTATCACCATTACTGTTCTCTTTATAATTACCATTATTCTCATAATCTTTGTACTTTGTGGCCGGAGGATAAGTAACATGCAAAGGGGAAGCATTTGGAAATTTGAAAATGTGCATTAAAAAAATGACAGCTTCTCTTCAACGATGTTAATAAGTCTTCGTGAAAAAATTTCACGATTTATTAAACTGAATGGCTAATATCTGCGACAGCATACAATGTAACATAATTTATAGTATTATTTAACTAATAGGTATGAAATATCTCTTGGCACAGAAATAATAATTTGAACACCTTGACATTAATTTTTGGCCCACGGAAAGCTTTATGTGGGCCAAGGAATGAATAAATGTAAAATAAAGAATATATAAATATAAGGAACAAGTGCCAATATGGTACCCTACAGAGAGTTCAATAATGCTGGAGTTAGTAGGAATCCTAATTCCTCTAGAGGACCTGTGTGTTTTCAAACATATTTAGGCATAATTATTTTATTTCTGGGTGGTATGTAAATGGCAATGTTGATAAAGTGACTTGCACAAGGAGAAGCCAGAGACACAAGCATTTACAGCCTGGGATTTGTACCTAGGCCTGGAGGTTGCGAGTCCCAACAGCAAAAAGGAAAAATTGCGCCAACCTATCCGTCATCACAATATATTATTCTTGGGTAGAGAGAGGCGAAGAAGATAAAGAAAAATACAATTTGCTCTAGTCCATTATATTTGAAAACAACAGTAAACTATATTATGGGTTTGCATTCATATCTCTCCACATCCGAATTTCCCTACTTCCATCATTATTACTATAGTATGAAGTGACCACCTGATCCTCATAATAAAAAGCCTTGACAAAATTAGGATGGAAAATTATAATCCTAGTAAAAGCACATTGTACATGGTCAGTATAATGTTTCCAATCATAAAATACAAATTTCATTACAGTCTATAATATTTCATTCAAGAACGACCTTGCAGTTGAAGTTTAAAAAAATTAATGTTTTACGAATAAATTACCAATTGACAAGTTTTTAAAGTACTTTCTCATGACCCAAGCCTTAGTATGCCCCATTTGCATATATCCTTGTAATGCATGGGGAAGTGTAAATATCCTAAGCTATTCAACCGGTGATAGGCTACATGATGATTTTCTCTAAAATTGTGATTAAAATTTAAAAGATGAATTTTGAACTTTGTACACTCAAATTCTAAAGGTTTATGTTATTCTATTAAGTTTTACAAATAATTATTAGATACAGATAGTTGACATTACCACGACAAGGTTGTATAGTAGCTGTATAAAACAAAGGATGGATGGGTGTTATCATTGGTAATCTCTAAATAATGGATTTTGAGGATGGGCAAAGGGGGTTGATAAAGGATGCTGAAGGGCCATGAATTTAGCTTTATACCCGATTCACACGTGAAGTTAAATTTAACAAAAAGTAACAAATTGTAACCGAGCGATCTCCCGAGTTATTCCAACCGAGATAAAAAGCATTCACACGCGTCTGTATGGTAATGCCAAGGTTGTGTAAAATTTATTCAGTGTTTATTCAATGAACCATTTTTTCCCCTACTGCGATATAGGTCTAGCCTAGGCCTAGTTGAGAACCCCTGTCACAGATGGACTGTCGAACTCGCCATCACAGTAAACATTCGAAGCAATCAATACCCTTAACAACTGCTGTACTACTACTACTAAACTAGGCATAGCTTCCAACGTTTCTGTCGACTCTTGTAATACTAGTAATAGTACTAACACCATCCTGACGTTCATTTTATGTATATCTTCTTCTTCTACCATTAATAATTAACATCAATAACAAGGGTAATTCATTCATCATTGAGAAAAACTAGGCCTATCTATTTCTAGTGGATCAGAATCGTATGCAGAAGGAAGAAAATTCAAAGAACCCCGTGAAACAGTAGATTGTTGTGTTGAAATCCCTGCGCATGCGCAGACCCATCCATGTTACATCTCGGAAGCTTTACCAGCCTCAGCGAGGCTGGTAAACATTACCGAGACGTTCCGAGATTTTACAAGGATATTACACGGAGGTACTTTCACACGTGCCGTAAAATGTTACTTTTGGTTACATTTGGTAAGATTTTTGTGCGTGTGAATCGGGTATTAGACTGACTGGGTGAAATTTTCAAGGCTGAGTGGCCCTGCCCACCTCCACCCACCATAACTACATCCTTGTCACCCTCACTTCTTTACAAGTGTATATAGTAATTATAAATCTGTTTGTTTTTTTTTCTTTATAGAATATTCAATTGTTTATGGAAGGAATTGCCACTTAATTGTACTGTCAATAGTTTTTACTCTAAATAAATTCTTGTAATCTCTGAATGATTGTAAATATAAATACTGCACATCCATCCAAAAAAGATATATTTTTCTAAAATATAAAGTGATTCTATGTACTGAAGGGGATTTATTAACTAATACTTTGAGTAGCTTTAAAAGTCCAATTATTAAAGTTTTAAATTGATATGCTGGGCATACTAATTACAGGTGAAGGTACCAATCAATAATTATAACAAATCAAGTTTCATCTATTTTAATGCAAGTACTGTAGATATTGGCGAATTGCTTGATGGGGAATACAAGTAACATTCTATGTCTACAATAAACAACATAATGGGACAGATATTTTTACAGTGTCACAATAAGCTGCTAGCCTTTTCACCTTTGAATTATTCTTGTCACCTCATGTTACCGGTATACATTCATTCGCATATTAGTTTTTTTTGGACGACCTGTTGAAGGCCATGGTATATTTATCTCAATTATAATTCCATCACGTCCTTAAAGACATAGACCTTTCAAAAATCACAGGGAAGAACATGATGAGAAAAATATGTTTCCGTGTGAAATATTTAAGGGATTGGAAAAAACTGGCAATGCCATAGGGTACTACTTAAAATAGGTTACTAGTGGAGTGGAGTGGAGTAGCTTGGTGGTTAAGATGTTTGCCTTCCAAACCCAGGTCCTGGGTTCAATTCCTCTACTGCTCATAGAGTTACCTGTAGCTTGCCTTCCTATCATAATAATCCTAGGCTGGGATCCTGTGACGCCACGACTATTTTCATGTTACTGAAAAAAAAACTTCACGGTATTTTTTAAGTTATTCCGATGGCATTTTTACATCTAGAAAAATAATTTGAAAAGATGTTTGTCCTGCCTGATCTGTTATAAGTACTGATGAGTATAACATGTCAGATAGGGAAAACATCATTTCATAATTCTTTAAAGGCTTATAAAATAGATTTATAATTTTAGTTTGAAGCATTGTTTCATCTTGTAATTGGTGAGTGTTATGCTTACTGTTGGTTTTGAAGATTTTTTTTTATTAGGGAACAAATACATTATAAAAGAGGCATGAATGAAACTTATGAGAGGCACTAATTTTGAAAATGAGGATTTACTCCACATCTTATTGGGGGTTTTTTCCCATAAATTGTTTTCTAGTACAGTGTGTTGTCTGTAAGCAAGGTTAAAATGAACCGTGAAACTTGTGCCTCAATTGCCAAAATTCTGATATTAATTTTCTGAATGTGGAGAGTTCAATTAACATAAAGTGATAAGACGTGTTGGAAGGAAACAAGGTATAGTTTAATGTTTATATTTTCTTTTCCCACTGGGAACCTGTAAACCAATTAGTTTGTACAATGTGCCATATCTTAATAACACTTGCATTCCCAGGTGACAGATTTGTTCCACATTATTTGCAGCCGATCTGCAGTGTAATAAAAAATTTCAATTCTTCGGGATTGAAATGTACACCTAAAATATATTAATCTTAATTAATGATATAAAATATAATAATTTAACAAAGACCCCATAGGGAGCAGTGCTGCATTCAACCAACAATCCCCTCCTCCCACTCCCCCTAAATTTTTCAAAATTATTTTAAATAATTTGATTAAAAAAAAGAAAATTACATTCAAATTAAAGTGGGAGAATCCAGCCATCTAGATGTGTCATAATCATAAATTTTCCCTCTTTATAAAAAAATCAAATCACTATCAGGTACTGCTTTTCATTGGGCCTTTGAACAAGACACATTTTTAAAGACTTATTGTCCCATGCATGTGAAATTCATTTTTTAAATTAACTTGCCCATTTTGAAGTAACTCTGTATATCAACATGAAATTAGAAATTTGTGTACAATATTTAAAAATGTTACCCATACAGTAATTTAACACGGGAAGTGTTTTATTATTTTTATTATAGTTATTCAGTTTAAAATCAGTGTACACATTTTTTTTAATTCAATAATTTCTATGCTCAACTTAATAATTTTTATGTTATGGCAAAATGAGCATGTTAATTTCAAAATTAATTTTTATTGTTTCAAGGGAACAAAAAAAACATTTTAATGCTCTTCTTAAGTGTCATGTTTTGGTCACAAGATAACTTTCTGTTTGACTGTACTATAGGCCTATTTTCTAAAACTGTTAGGTGTTACCTGTTTCTTTTCCGCAGCACTTATTAAATGGTGTAATTAATACTGTATTATTGGCAGGTACTCTGTATTAAAAATCATGATTATTTATAATAAAGTAAGTACTTTTGGTACTTATTTCTTCCAGCTTAAAAATAACCTACGGCTAAGCACCTCAATCAAGGGTTAAAACACTTTATTTTGTTGTTATTAGCTGAGGCTTAGCTTGTCAAGCATTTAAGATCTTTAGATCTAAGTTTACCTGGATTAGAAGGGGAGATAAGGTTTTGAATGGGGTACTGTATTGTGATTTACAAAGCACTAAGTTATTAATACTTATAATATATAATAGACAACATTAAGTTGGAGCCATTCAGTACTGGGGACTCGTTTACTGTACTCCACCCATATATGCTTGAGGTTAGGAATATGAATTTGCTAATTGAGCGATCAAAAAGCTTGGAACTATTAACGAAATGTGTAAGTTATCAATTTGGTAAATAAATCTTATTATTTTGTAGTTTAACAAAATGAATGTTGCAGCCTATAGGTAATGTTAGTGAAGTACAATAATATTTTAGTCATAGCAATGCAGAGAAATAACTGAAATGCAAATAATGTATAATAACTGTTAATTTATTACCGGTACACAAAATATACCTTTAGACTTTAGGTTGGTCTACAGTTAAAACCGATTTTATAGTTGGCCAAATTTGGGGGTTTTTTTGTACCTTTAGAGACTATATTATAGTACAAAATAAAAATTTGTAACATCTATTAAATATGCACTACTGTAAATCAAGACATCTTTCTGTAAACATGATACAATTTTGTAGGACCTTTATGTCTGTTTTTTGATGGCCTGGGACTCAGTCAAGTGCCACTATGGCTTAGTGCCAATTTCTCCCTGGCCAAAGTCTCTTTATCGACCTTAAAAGTAAGCCTACACCTTAGCTTATGAATACAGAGCTTTCAGTTCTCATGGTTGGAGCCAATCTACCTTTGACTCCACCTCAACATGGCCTCTATCATCCCTCTCTGTGACACCATGCATCATGTGATTCAAAGAATGCTTCTTGTAATTGCCATAGAGATCGATGATTCAAAGACACTTCAAAAGTCTATGGGCTAGGCAAGATCTTTTCTCTCAGTACACTGCGGATCACAGGGGAATACGTCATCAGTTCTGGTCACTTGAGTTGGATAAATGAGGTACTATATAAGCCCAGATTGGATCAATCTCTGTCCTAGATTTAGGAGATTTACAAGCAACAGAATTTATTACAAGTGGAATATAAAGTTAACTTTATGTGAATTTTGATAACGGTTCAAACAGTTTTCTCAACACTGTGTTGCCCTTTCCAGTTGAAATAGCTCTGATTCTGTCAAAGACTGAAGGAATGCATTCTACCTGTGCAGGTATGTTTACAAGGTGAGGATTGAAATCCTCTGTCGAATGTCATATGCTACCTGTAGGGCCCACCTGTATGTTGCTATGGAGCTGCAAGTAATAATTTCATTGACATCGCAAGCTAGGCAGCATGGGACGAGAACAGTCATATTTAATTCAACTTTGACAATTAGTCGTTCATAGGGGATTTGGTGGCAGTAAATAATAGGCCTACGAGTTATGGGATTGAAATTAGGGCAACTTCGTCATGTGACTGATATTCCCATAATCACAGGTAACTCACAGTCTATGCATTTATATCTGAACTAAAAACAGTAATGATAAATTAGCTGTTCCATCAAATGTAGTGGATGATGATTTGGAATTCATGATGATGACATAATTAATGTCGAAATATTGAATCTCGACACGATGGCGTGCATTTCGATACTTGGAGTATGTATTATACTATCTTATCTGAGATTAATCATTGGACCTTTCGGTATTTGGAAATAGATTGTTTATGTTTTGTAGATATGTTTTATTCTTTAACAATGGTTTTGAGGATGTTTATATTTATGTTCAATGATGTATATTATCCATTGTTCTGTGATAGGAAACTATAATGTTATACAGTATAGGCAGGTACTGTAGAACAACACATTAGATGAGTTAGTTCAATTAAGTAGAAAATTGCCCTAACACACACCTTAAAAACATTAAAATATGTTTTTAAGACGATTTTCCGATGATTGGTAATTTTTTTTTTACTGCTTTTTATCATCCGCAATGTAGGTGGGGGTGACTGGTGTAACAAAAGAGATGACACCATTTTCTAGGCATGGCATCTCTTAAATTACTGAATTGCCACTGTCTGCATGATTAAGTAGAGATCACCACCTGAAATACTAACCACATGCAAGAGGTCTTTCCTCCTATTCAGAATTCCAGTTTCTGGGCTTTGGCATTTCTAGGCCTCAATACATAAATCTTAAAACATTAGTGGTTTTATTTAAAGTTGAATTCTGACTGTTTATACCATTAACATAAAACATAAGCCAGCTTTGTTTGTGGAACTATTATTTTAAGGGCCATCGTTCAGGTGAGGGGTAGGATCATATATATATTTCGGGTGAAATGTCAGAAATAAGATTTTCTCCACTCAAGATGATGAGTTGGTCCTATAAAAGATGTGGCCCATTAATAGAGGTGGTTCTCAATGTATTTACCAAATATGCTTGAAATTGACAGTCTTGCCAACCCATGTTTCTTAATCATGTACTTTTGAATACTTGAGACAAACATTCATTCATTCTTATATAGCTCAACAGAGGTGGGAAAGAGATAAACATACAGTATCCTAGGTAGTCAATCGTTGTAAAGCCACTTAATCTATTGTCATGGCAACCCCCCCTTACTTTCCTTCAGCAAGGACAGATATGTAGGTTTTCTTATTAAAAGTTGTTGGATTTATTTGATTGGCCTTGTTTTTCTGATTAGAAAGCTTAAAATTCCTCAGGCTTGTGTACTTTCTGTTCTAATAACAATTTTAGGTTAATTTATATTGTTCAGCATCAAACAAAAACTACCACTAGGATTCTGTTTAAGTACAAGTACTAATTATTGTTGTAGGCCTATATTATTTATTTCATTAGTTGTATTCTGGAAACAACTATTGTATTTTAGTCCAGATTAAAATTATAAAATTTCATAAAATGCCATTTTAATAATCGAAATACGTCATATTGAATGATTGTCTTGTAATGAATCAGGTTTTTTTTCTTCCAAATTCTGTTTATAAGTCATTGCAATTATTAAATTAGAATGCATTTTAGATTTTATAAAATGAATTATTATTCTGCAAGGCAAATGCTGTGCTGTAATTTATAAGTATTCAGATATTCATATGTAATTGAGTGTTTTAATAGCCTTAAGGAACAGCATGTTTATTGTGCTAAACCGAGAACACTGTGCAAAGAATATTTTGTGGAATTATAGCTCAATATTTATTCTGTATCAATTACTAGCCTGGAAAAATTGACATATGGTAACAGTATCTCAATGCACTCTGATGGCATTTGTCACAGCAACAAAAAAAAAACGTAGATTTGTTCTTGGTTTTTGTAAACTTCTTACCGGTAACTACAATATCCTTCCCCCTCCCAATTAAAAAAAGGCTCCCAGAGGGAACGTGTGTATACTGCCTTATACACTTCTTTAAAAATTTTTACATATTTATCTGAATTGGGAATCAGTTATCTCGTCTCTATGAGTTTCGAACGCAATTTTGTTTTGACTTTCGAACTCTGTTCGTTTTCTAATAGGGCACCCCTATCTCATGGTAGTACCCATCATGCACCTCTCCACTGGATTTACCCGCTCTTATGGGGGTTAACTGCCAGACTACAAAATACTGTCTACTGCATCCCAGAGGAGGTAGTAGACACAAAAATGAAAGAATTTGTGTACATAATTTACTATATGTACAGTACTGCATTTAAATGATTCAGTGCCTGCTTCAAGGTCTCAACTTGATGACTGTTTAATCTTTACCTTAAGGTTTGTCCACAAATTTGTGGGATATGTCCGTATATGGACATGGTGATGTAATATTACATTCAAATATGGGCATATTTGTCATATGAAATGTTGTAGTGTAGACAGAACTTTATATGAGGTAAGATATTTTGCACAGGAATTACAGCCCTCTCGGAGGTCTGTTTTGTTTTTTTTTTTAATCAAATGAATATTTTATTAATCCCCATAGGAAATCCTTCCTATGAATATTTACCACAATTTGTGTTCAGATAATGACTTTTAAATTCCATGTATAAAGGATCACTTGATGTCAAAATATTGATCACCCAGAAAGAAGGAATAATGGCTGCAATTGATCAGTTCTCATCACCACAAATGGGATTATATCTGCAGGAATAATTTCATGCTGATGTCCTTTGTTTTTGTGTTTTCAACCTATACTGTCTGATATTATGAATGGTACATTGTAACAATGTATACTGTGTAATAATATTTCTAACGAGAGTGATATGACAGACAGTAAGTGCATTTCCTATTTAATAATAATGTGTGGTTTTATCTTTGCCTATAGCTAGGTGTAAGACTTTTGTGTTGCCTTTTTTTTTAGCTCTCAAATTTCAGGCAAGATCAAGTTCATTATTTCCAATGAACATATGTTCACTATGTAAATTTCATGTATGCTACAATTTCCAATGTATTGGAATGCAGGTGATTAGTGATCCATCCATCTAGTGAGCATGGAGCTTATAGGGAATTGGTGATGACAAAGGGATGACAAAGGAAGGGGTGGGGGTGGTGGGCACACTATCTAAGAAACTAAGGAGCTGATATATTTTGCCTCGCAAATTTTCTATGAGAATGCAATCTTTTTCATTATCAATGTGACAGTATTGTTCACTAATTTTTAAACCATGCGCATTACAGTATTAATGTGACAATAGCACATGGCAAAGGGAGGGGGGAGGGGTGGCACAATATCTGAGAGACTAAGGAGCTGATGTATTTTGCCCAGCAAATTTTCTATGAGAATGCAATCTTTTTCAGTATAAATGCGACAGTATTGTACACTGTACACAGTATATATTGTACACAGTATATTTGCACATTATTAATGTGACAATAACACGCATCATTCTAAAGTGAATTCTGCACAGAGTGGTCTTGTGATAATTGCAAACATGTAATTGACAACACACAATATATTATATATGACACATTAACTGAGTTTGAATACTGCACTTATTTATTAACATTTTTTTTTTCTATTTCAACAGCATAAAGAAAAGGGATTGATACGACCAATCGCAATGCATCCGTGCACGTCGCCGCATTCATCTGGCAAAATTAAACGGACAATGTCTGCGTCTCCTAAACCAAGTGTTCCTGATAACATTCGTGATCTTAGACGTGTTCCTGATGTGGTCTTGGCAAATCAGCGAAGAGACTATGGAGGTAATCATTTCCAGGAACCGCCAGTGAAAGCATATTCCCTACAAGACTTAAACTCTTCCTCTCTACATCCCACCTTCCATCCAAACTTAGCATCTATTTCTGACGGTCCAGAGTCAGGTCGACGGAATAAAAGCGGTAAATTGCATCCGTCACAATCATTAAACTACCTTAATGGAAATTACAACACGATTAGTGGATCGCCCTCTACAAAAGGACCCTTGGAACATCGTATGCGAAATCACAGTCACAATAACTTGTCCTCTGATAAGCATATGAATCATATAAACGAATCGCTACGCTCAAGTCACGGCAGTTTATCATCATCTGGCCGAGTGTCTGGATCAGGACACCAGGAAGGATGGTCTCCAACTTCCAGACACTCATCTAGGCAATCATCTCGTGGGTCATCAGTTTGTGTCGAAGAAGACGAGCTGCTAATGCTACGTAACAAAGTGCAGGTGAGTTATTTATTTTTTCATCATAACTTATAGTATCCAAATTAATTTTTGTATGACTGATTGGGCAATATGTGTTCAGGCGATACATTCTTTATTTCAATATCATGAAAAGAACCGTTCGTTTTAAACAGGCAAACGTACAAATTGTCAACAATGTTTTACCCGAATCCTTTCATCAATCCTTCCTGTAGCAAAGCTCTAAATTGATTCCATAATAAACCTACAACAAGCAATTACTGTCCACTGGGATTTCATATTGATTAAGATAGTATTGAGCTGATGTGTAGCTTCCAGCAGGTGATGTAAACCTTGGCATCAAGCCAGTTTTAAGATATCTGATGCAAGTGGCAGACTACAGCCACTAACTAACTGATATACCATGTGTCGGCTGAGCTGAGGCTGGTCCTCATCATTAAGTAATTATGTTGTACAACAAAGGGACAGACACTGTACTACAGAGGATCTTTATGGAAAGTGAAAGGTATGTTTCTCTAGCTGGTAGATGTCAAGATGGTGTATTTGTTTGACTGCTAGCTGCACAAAAAAATTACACAACTCTTGAGAATACAGTAAAATATCTAATATCAATGGAAACTGGTAAGTACTCTAGAGTCTAGGTTTTTTGTCGGAAATGATATAAACAGAGAGAAGTATTAACAAAACTCTTGAGAATTCAGTCAAACAACCTATTGAATTGAGAATCTTATGTATGGGTTTCCTTAAGAATAAATAAATGTAAACATGGACAAAATATCAAAACTCCTGAGTATATAGTCAAATATGTAATTCAATGGAAATTGGTAGGTACTATAGAATTAGTTTAAGTCGGAAGTTATGTATTCCCTTGAGAATACAGAAAAATAGTTGATTTCCTTGGAGACTAGTAAGTACAGTAGTTATAAATATGAATGAAAGTAAACAGTGCAGCTATAAGTACTGAAGTACAGTAGAGTGTCAAGGAAAATGTTACCATATATACCTCCATGGTTGTACTATAGTTTTTGAATGGGATTTGCATTTTTCCACTCTCCCCCATCTCCCTGTACAGGATGGACATTACACACAAATTCCCCACATATTCCCACATGCGCGCACAGATTTTTATTTTTCAAAATTTTTAAAAAGTTACCATAGGGAGGTATAAGAAACAATTTTTTATTTAAGTTTGGCTTTATAGAGTTTCATATTGGCTGTCTAATAATCATTACTGCTGTCCCTAGGTAAATCTATAGAGGCAAGCTAGTTTCTAGTAAATTAGTCAGTGGGCTTCACACGAAACCAATTTGTGCATTCCATGCAGAAAACGTCTCCGTTATAGTACTATCCAGTATCGTGTCTTTAAAATCCACGCATTTTTGATAAGAGGCGTCAACTCATCTAGCATTATTCAATAAGTTTATTATGCTATGTAAGTAGTGGTGCGGTTATAACATATTCAAGGGGTTCTCAATTCAATCGTATATCTTGCGACATTTACACAGTATAGTATCTTCCTTGCTACAGTACATACTTTTAATGAAATGGCCTCCGACTGGTTTTATGACTACAATATTCATATTTCTAATTAATTGGCACTATAATACTTTTCCAATTATTTTGAATTTTGAAGTATTGAAACCAAAATAAAATACTAATTATCGTCAACCAGGCATGTGTGTTTAGATTATCATTTTTGCTATGAATATGCTGACGTATATTTTAAGTATTTTGAAAATAATGGAATCGAACGTTGTATAGTACAGTATGATTCTTGAAAACTAAAACAGTGTTTCCAAGCAACATTCATGAATACTGCATTGATCCAATCTGGCCTTATATAGTACCTCCTTTACCTTTTACAAAAAATATATTTCTTACTTGTAAACTTTCACATACAAAAATATTCAGATAATCACTGCAGAAACTCAGATAGCCTTGTAAACAGCGAGTGTCTATTTGCCTAGGGCTGGCCAAGGTCTAAAATACTATGTGTTTGTGTGGAATTGGTAGTAGCCATAGGGGAAAGATACATATACATATTTCAAACTTATTTGGTTCATGGCTCCATGTTTGATTAGTATATTTTAAAACTGTAATTTTTTTCTTTTTGTATCGTGAATTTTTACATATTGTTAAGTGTATAGCAAATTGCTGTTGGTAAACCATGTATAGAAAATAGCATTAAGGCATAATCTGTAGATTTATTTTCCCTTTATGTGTAAATAGAGTTTTACTATATAAAGAATAGTGAATTTAATGTCAAATTAAATTGTTGTGTATGACATTTTTAACCTTCTCTTGAGCTAATTTGTAGGCCTTTAGTTGTATACACAGATCTGTTTGTATAGGAAGTAAGAACATGAACAGCCGATTCTAATCATTAGTGAGCACATACAAATGTATCAAGCTCAAACGTTCCAGTACAGCATTATAGAGGTTGTTTACTGAAACCTGTGGTAACAAACTCAAAATTTCAAATACTGCATCTACGGGTCAACGTTTTGGGAAAAGGGGAGGAGGACGGACTGGAAGAATATGTTAATAATGAGACGCCTAAAGTGCTTATTTCTACATTTCATTTATATATATGGATTTTAGCCCTTCATGGTTTCTATTTAATCAACCAACAATTAACAATAATAGTAACATACATGGGATGTGGTAGGCAATAAATCCTAGAATCGGGTCTAGGTCTATAATTTGACCTCACCGACCCTGATTTCTAAATGTCACTTGGGTAGCACATTAATTTAATTTTTTTTTTGCTGTATCACATTTTCTTACAACTGACGTATAGAGTTGACAGCAGGCTTTTAATTTAATTGATTTCAACGAGAATAAAAACTACTTTCAATAAATGATGCAGATGCTTGGATGAATATAAAACTTTAAGTTCCTTTTTTATTACTGCAATTTAAAGAATTCTAATTAACAAAGACAGCAGCATGACTAGGGATAAAGAATGACTTATAAATTGTGGGTGGTTGATCATGGTGGTTCAATATTCTGAAGGCTACCATTGTTTCAGTTCATCTTTACATTATATGATTAATAATCCGGATATGTTAGTTGGTACAGTGGAAGTACTATAGTTCTTGTCTTTGTTAGAATTTTATTCATTTATTTTGGTTAGTTCCTGGATTAATGTATGAAATGAAATGTTATCTGAAGATCTGAAACCTGATGATTTTTCGCTTGATAACAATAAAAGAAGGTAGAATTGGTTGTTTACTTTCAGTTTGGTACAAGAGTGTGTCAGGTGGGTACATTGTCGGTAGGCCTAGGTTTACTTGGCCTATCTGAAATTCTCTGTCATTTGGGCACTTGGTCTATTCCCCTAATTCAGGTGGGCATTCGGTACAATATGTTTTAAGATACCAGGAATTCTATCAGGTGAGTATAAAGTCTGTCAGATGAATGGATCTGTATACAGTCTACTTCATCGTTTTTTTTTATGTTCCGTAGGTACTATTCCATGTTCTCTCAGACAGTCTGTCCATGGAGAAAATAAAATTTTATTTTATTTTCTCCATGGTCTGTCAGATGAATGGACCTACTCCGTTTATCAGAACGATTTGCAAGGAAATTATCGGCCCTTATTTTTAAAATGTCTAAATATTTGGTCTTGCCCTATTATTTTCATCTGGCTTAGTCTTTATCATCCGAAAGTGTGTTACATGAGTATGGTACTCATTTTACCAGAAACTCAGTTAAATGGATACTCAGTTTCAGAAAGTCTGTCAGATAGTTACTCGGTCAGTCAGATGGGTACTCAGACTGTCGGATGGGCAGTCAGTCTGTCAGATGGGTGCTTATTCAGTCAGAGAGGAACTTAGTAGCCTATGTTCAATAAGCACTCAGTCTATCAGAAAGTCTGTCAGGTAGGTACTACGTGTCAGTATATTAGAAAGTCTGTCAGAAAAATACCCTGCTAATGGATATTATTTGTATTTTGTAGTAATACAAACAATAAGAACGATAGTATTGTTGAACCTAATAAGTTATAAATTTTAGTAGAGTACAATTATTTTAATCATTTAATGAATAGTATAGTTCTTTATGATAAAATAAATGGTTGGAAATGATTGTTAAATTGTTATAAAGCTATTATAAATAATGTTCCATCATGAGCAGACATGAACTGGTAAGAAAATATTATATATAAGAGGGTGTTTTCATTGACTTAATCATTAAATTAAAAGCTATATAAGGGTTAACTGAGGTTCCTGGTGGGTAGTAAATTTGGCACTTGCCCTCCAGCTGGGATTTAAAGCCAAAGGATAATAACCTATCCAGAGATTCCAATAGAATAAAATTCAGTATAATCTAACTGAAAATACCCAACAAGTAGGTTTTGTCATTGACAAGAGGCGTAAGTAATTTGGAATTTTTTCAGCTTAAAATTGTAAGCGGAGAGCTTAGCATTTATGGTTATTTGTTAAGATTTGTGCTTAGTGTGGAATTGGTAATTCAGATTCTTTTTTTCTGATATTCATAGACATTCATTTCCATGAATGTTACAGTTGCACAAAACTGTCTTGGTTCTTGCTGGAAATTTAGCAAATAGACACAGATTCTTTAGGTTTTTTAGGTGAAACAATGTGTATTTTTTATTCTTTGGCCGAGTTTAAAGAAAGTAGGCAGTCGCTATAGTTAATTCTTAACTGTGATTGGATGCTATTATAATTGAATTACAGAAGCAATGCCAAAAAAGAAAATAATATTTTCTCATCTCTCCCATTTTCATATTCTTCTATTTATGCCTGTGTAGATCAAATTTCAGTGTTATCAGACTTATTAGAATGTTAATAAAATAAGTAACAGCTTGATCTGAAAAACTAACAGCCAAAAAAGGGGCCTTGTTTTTTTTTGTTTTTTTTTTTATGGAAGAGAAAATAAACAATTTGTTATTTGGCCTTTTTAGAGATAAACTCATTATGAGGCTTAGGATTTGGCTTAGTCACAGGGGCGAATACAGAGATGTCCGAAGGGGGGGTCGAAATTGGGGCCGATCAAATAACACCACTCTAAGGGATCCGGGGGATTGTCCCCACGAAATTTTGGTTTTCTAGACCCCTAAAAATAACCTCTGAGGCGTTTTGGGCGATCAATATTTTCTTTTTCTCTTTCTTTTTTTTATTTTGCACAAAGGGAGTGAGGCAGGGGCCGACCTGAGCCCCCTAAATCCGTCCCTGAGTCGTGCAAAAATCCTGCTGTTTGTAGGATTGAACACAAGACCTTGAGTTTGACGAGCTGCCATTCCTGATCTGCTATTCTAACAGTATTAATTATACAAATTATGATAAGTACGTATATTAAACCAAAATTGAAATTGTATTTTCGTCTATAATTTTAATTTTAATATCAGCGTTCATTTGAATAGTCAGGCTCAATACATTCATATCTCTTTCAAAGGTTTTGTTAACCCGTAGGATTGGCATATTGGTAGATTGAACGAATGGGATATTAAACAACCAAATGGTTTACTTTTATTTTAATAAATGCCACGAGGTAATCACTACAAACAAAACCGAGTCGTATTTTTATAATTATGGCCACAAACGTCTGCGTCAGTAATCTCGGATTGGAAGTGCCATGGCAACCTAAAATTTAATATATCATGGACAATATTTTTCTTGGTATTTTTTTGGTGATGCCGACATTTCTATGTCATTAATTTGTGTATTGCAATAGCGGGGTTTTGGTGAACATGACATGGTATTTAATTTTTGGCTTAATCAACTACTAAATAGTTGAAAAGTTTTACAATACTAGATTCAATATTAAAATGGCTGCAATACTACAGATGTCACATACAGTCGAGGATTGAAAAATAAGGATCTTTACATTTTTAATACTCGTAGATGGATGATTTTGAGCAATTAATTATGTTCTCAGGAGTCAATTTAAGAGATTGTCTTGAGGGGAAATGTAATAAAATCGGATCTGCTTGTTACTGCTATCATCATTCTGGTATGTAAGACGTGTACTTTCATCAAAATTCCTGTAAATTGTCAAATACATGTGGTTTAATTTATGATTGATGTCGCATGGACAACTTATTTAAAGACGAAAAAATTCTATAAAAATTTATGAATTATGATTTGCCACGTGTTTAGTTCTTTTAGTTGACTGTATACAGTTCACAACTAAGGTGTTTTTAAGCACAAGTAGGAATAAGTCTCTTTTTCTTGAACCAGGAAGGAGAATTGAATTCTAGCACCCCCACTAAGTATGTTCTTACCTGCCTGTTGAGTCATCAGAAACTTATGCGTAATTATCAGAGATTTGGTCAGTAAATTCGAGAACAAGATTGTGTACAGTTGCAGGCAGAGAGAATGTTCAGTTCAGATAATTCTCCATCTTAATCAGACATCTTGAGAGGAAGTTTGGATTCATAATTGATTGTTGTTCACCGTTGACCTTTTGTGGCATTATCTCTGATATTAACTGTTTCTAGAATTTTTGATCAAGACACTCCTTTAAGCCAGTCCAGTTTAGCCACACAGTCTTCTACTTAAGGATGAGTTTTTGTTTTTCTGGAAATGAGTTGATGATTTGCAACAAAACTCCGAAGTTTTCCCACCAGGAAACAGAATTTTTTTACATCCAGACAAAATATTCAAATTAGAGGGATAATTTACACAGTACCTTTAGTTGCAGTGAAAGACTTTTGTCGTTTTAGTATTTTTATGTGCGTGTGTATACCTTGCTTAATTATTTGTGTACTTGACGTGCATAATTATGGCATTGTTTAAACGTTGTATTGGGATGGTAAGAATTTTCATAACAAATATTTTATTTCAACATCTACTAGCAAGCTGTTTCCTAAAGGAATGTAGATTTTGTAGAATGGGGAGGAGGGTGGGTATTTCAAGTAAAAGAGGGAGGTTGGTATTTCAAATAGTGGAGAGAGGTGGGTATTTCAAGTAGGGGAGGGAGGTAGTATTTTAAGATTGGATTGGGAGGTATTTTTTTGGACGCATTTCTCAGTTTATTTTTAAAATTATTACTTATAATTAATCCTACTAAATTTTACCTTTTATTTCTTAACAGCAACAAGAAGTGACGATAGAGGCGCTTCGACAGACGATGGAGAAGAATGAAAACACTATCTTTCAAGTTTATGAAGAGAAACAGAAGCACTGGGAGAGACAAATGGATAACCTAAAAGTGAAACTGAGGGAGAAAGAAGAAATGGTACATGTAGCAGAAAATAGACTAAGACAGGTAATAACGGATATCAGTCAAATTGTAGTATAAGCATACCATCTGTTATAAAATCTAGTGGGAAAGTTGCAAAGTATAAAATCATGAATAAGTTATTACTATACATGTAACATGTTTTCATGTTATAAAAAGAAAATTAATTTGAGAAAAAAAAAACCAATATAATAAACAGCTATATTCTTTTGGAACTTTGGCTTCAGGTAGACAGAGCGGATCCAGAGATGTCGGAAAGTGGGGCCGATCGAGATAACACCACCGTAGGGGGTCAGGGGCGTGCCCTCACAAAATTTGTGTTTTCTAGACGCCCGATAATAACTTCTGAGGCATTTTGGGCGATCAGTTTTTTTCTTTTTCTTTCTTTCTTTCTTTTTTTTTTTTTTTTTTTTTTTTTTTTTTTTTTTTTTTTTTTTTTTTTTTTTTTTAACTTTCAAATTGGGGGAAACGAGTCAGCCCCCGCACCCCAAATCTTCCCCTGGTAGAACTGTGGATCAGTGGTCCATGTGCCTGCCCTTCATCTTCATGGTCATAGGTTGAAGTCATACTGTGATTATAAATAGCTCCTCTACCCAAAATTTCTCGTACAATATAATATACTGGACTAAGTTTAATATACTGATGAATGAATAAACTGTAATTGAACTTTGAACGGTCTAACTTCTCTTGTATTTCAGTCATACTGTTCACACATTAACATGTAGTTAACTGTGTCAAATTAATTTGTTTGATTGCTTTTTCACAAGTTTTCCTCAATGCATTGGCGGCTGGCAACAGATTACACATCCAAATTTGGCAATAGAATTTAAGAACAATACCTTTGTCACTGGTGGATTAGACTTGTTAATAGATTTAAGTGCAATCGAGAGATTTATTTTGAAAGTAAAGTTTTGATGTGACAGTAATTAATTTGTTTATTTTCTAACAAATAATTGCCACATTTTGTAAATAATGCGGTGTTTTGTTTCTTTTAGGGTCAGCAAAATGGAGGCGTGCGGATGCTGAAAAAATCCTATCAGAAACTGAGTAAAAGTCAGGAGAGTTTGGTAGACTATGATCGAGTCAATTCCAGCGTTGATGATGAAGAAATTAATGAGTTGCGAATCAGAGTGCAGAGACAAAGAGGAGAAATCCTGAAACTAAAAGCAAAACTATCGGATGTTAGCAGTGAGTCAGATCATAGACAGGTTGAGGTGACAAGATTGCGCTCTCAACTTCAGCAGTTAACAAACAATTTACAACGGCGTATTTCCGAGTTAAGTAACTATCAAGAAGAACTAGTCAGAAAGGATACTGAAATAGATAAATTGAGAAAGAAGCTAGCTTTTATTGAAAATCAGACCCCTAGAGGGAAGAATAACAGTGCAACATTTACTGCAACCCAACAAAAGCTAGAAAGCTTGCAGAAGCTTCTACAGCAAAAAGATAGCGATGTGAGTCAAGAACGAGTGCAAAGGAACCATCTCCATGAACTTAATGAGAACCTGACAAAAGAGGTGCAGGTTCAAGAGGAGGAGTTAGGGTTACTCAGGAGTAAGCTGTTTGAAAAAGAGAATGAACTGTCACAGGAAAAATGCGAGGTCTCGTATCTACAAGAAGTACAAGAAAAATTAAGTCAGGAAGTTCATGATCGCAAAGTAGTGATAAAAAACTTAGAAGAAAAGTTGTGCAAGATTGTTTCATCATCGGGACACTTGAGTGTGAAAAACGAAGACAAGAAAGAGATTGAAGAACTCAAATTGATATTGCAGAAATCGGAGGAAGAGAAAAACAAAGCTGTCTCATCGCTACGCAGGCAGCTTGTTGCACAAGACGAGGACATTGCACGTTTGCACAACCAACTTGGTTCCGTGGAGAAAGATAAATTATCGCTCCAGGAACGTGTTTCCAAAGGAAAGGATGGAAACAGTAACTTTGTTGTAATACAGAGGCAGATGGAATGTGATTTGACTAGCCTACAAGTTAAGTTGACGCAAAGAGACAGAGAACTGTCTGAAACGAAGCGAGAAATGAAAGAGATGATTGAAAGGAAAGACTCGGAGTTAATGGCGCTTAAAGCTCAGTTCAATAAATCATGGGATGGTTCCAAATCATTAGATAATAAAGCTATGGCCAGAGAAGCTGAAATTGCATTTTTAACCGATAAGTTAAATAATCGTGATTCTGAAATATCTACATTGAAACGTCGTTTGGAAAGCTCTCAGAAACGAGGAACTTCACCAAACAGACGTGGTAGCTCTCCTAGTGGGTCATTGAAATCAGGATCTGGAGGTTATCATGAAGATATGAGCATACTTTCAAGGGAAAAGGAATCGTTGGAAAGCCATCTCAGTAGCGTTAAAATAGAAAATGCACGCTTGCAGCAGAATCTTGAGAAGTCAATAAGTGAGATAATTTCGCTCAAAAAGCAGCTTGACTCTGCTTCACCAATGTCGTTGACGAGTCAGTCGAGCTCAACAAGTGATCGACACAAAAGCGACTTAACGTCAGATGCACACCAGGATCTTCAGCGGTTGAGACATGAACTGGAAAAAATGAAGGAGAAATGCAGTACTACTGAAAGTATTATTGAAAAGGAAAGGCAGACATGGCAGGAAGAAAAAGAAAAAGTGATTAGCTATCAGAAGCAATTACAATTAAATTATGTGCAAATGTATCGTAAAAATCGAAATTTGGAACGCGACGTTGAACAGCTCACGCTTGAACTTGAACGAAGGCATTTGATCGAAGATGAAGACGACCCAGAAACGACCGTTAATGTCTGAAGCAATGTGCTTTCATTTTTTTTTTTGTATAATATCTCAAAATGTCATAAAGACATGTGCAAAGACTTTCAGAGTAAAATGCAAGCAAAGCTAAGAGTGAACAGCAGTGATTCGTATGAAATACAGGTAAATGTGAGGTTATCTCCACAGCGTGCATTTTAGACTGAATGGATTTTGCTAATTGCCGTCTTCTATTTGTCATATGTAATCTGACATGTGTTGTGCATCCATTACAACTACGAAAACATTACCGGAGACTAGATATTCTTTTGTGTGAAGCTTATTTCATGGATTAAATTTCTGTTTGCTTTCCACCGTTCAGGACCAAAGCAATTTATTTTGAATGTGGAAGATATTGATAATGGCGCCTTTCATAAGATCAAGGATGCATACCAGATGAACCAATGATTTTTTAAGTGGAATTTCTTTCATTCCGAATCCTTTGTAGTACGCGATAGGATTTAGTCTTTCCTGTTAGAATGCAAAAGAATGTTAAGACATTTGGGATGATAACTTAAAAGCATAGCTGCAGTAAAAAAAAAAATCATTTGTACTTTCGTTTATCCAAACTCTGTGATTTTTATATAAACTTGTTTTGTTACAATTCACAATTATTCAAATTTCATAAGTTTTGTTATATTTGTGGATGTTTTTTAAAGGAAAGATTTTTTTAAATAGAAAAAAAATTATCTTGTACATATGAGTTCATATATACTGTACACTTTTTCATGCTTTTTTTTTTTACCTCATTAAAATTGTGTAATTATAAGCTATTTAGTTTTAGTTTATAAATATTCAATAATTAATACTAGCACACAGCAAGAACAGCATGTTTAAGAAAAGACTAATATATACAGTAGACCATTGTGAAATTTTGAATAAAAATTCCAATAACCTGGCAACTACCACTGGGGGACTTCCACCCCAGAGGCCTACGCATTTCGCGTGATGTAGTTACTAGTGTGTGCGCAGCGCTGTATTTGACACAAATTCCCCCGGTGAGTTGCGAGACATTGGTTGCGCTGTTTCAAAATAAACCCAATAACAATGGCCTATAATAATGCTTTTCTTATTGTTATTAATTGCCAGAAATGTATTGATCTTTATTGGTTCACAGAAGATCATCAAAGCTGATTTTTTTTTTATGTGCTATTTCTGTTTAAGTACCAAGGTACATTCTTTTACTGTTTCAGCAAGATGTTGAGACTCAGCTAAATACTGTACATTGTTCTAAAATGTGCTGTGTTAGATTAGACACAAGCTATTGTAGACACTACATCTCCAGTATGAGTTTTTTTCATTATAGGATAACGTCATCTTCTTTCTACGTAACACTATATCTTCCATTATTTAAGGTTAAAATAATGCTTTGTCCACATCAAATTTTAGGTGACAAATAACTGTAATTTGCCTATATTTCAGTGTAATATGTCATCATGATTCACATGTATGGGAACATCACAACACATCACAACACACATATGGAGTTTATATTTTGTTAGTAAACATTTCCACCAGGTCACACTAACTTGATAGATTACATGTGTATAGGTGTTTAGACTTCTTATATTCAAGTTTATAGAAATCACCTAGTTTTAAGCTTTCAAGACATCGCAAACCATTATACTTTGTGGTTTTTGTAACTAAATAAGCCTTTAAACCTCTTAAAACTTTCACAGAATTGGGGTGGTCTTTTAGAGGCAGACAATGCTTTTTACAAACAACTGCTAAAGAGATAATGAAAGGTAATAAAATAAAGCAGAACAAAAGTAATAGATCTTTTTCATTTACCAATAAATCAAGGAAGAAACTAAGTATATATAATAGCTTCAATCAAAATCTCTGGGATACCCGTGCGAATTAAGTGTTTCCGGTTTTTGAAAGATCTAAAATTAACTTCATTTAAAGCAATATAAAGCTTTACATTATTAAGGGTTGATACCTTTTTGAGCTGTTTATACCCGTCACCTGTTAATAGGATTTCCTTTTCTAGGCCTTCCTATAGTAGTTACCACGTTCAACCTTTACCAAAAGTCTTGAGTGCAAATCCATAACATGAAATGATCTCTGATTATCTAAAATTAGGTGATGTGCATCGTGTTATGCATAATTTATTGCTATAGGTTATTCAATGAAGGCCATTGATTAAGAGGTGGGATTGACTAGGTTTTTAATACATTAGATCTCGTGTGTGGTGCATAATAACGCTGAGTATCATAATTCTATCGATCACTGTGCCCCCGCAAGAATTATTCAGATATCGCTCCCTTTAATTTAGTTTCTCCCTGATAGATTCATCCAGCATTGTGATCATTATGTGTATATACATTCATAATATTAATAGAGATCGGTACCATACCATTTTTAGTATTAACACATGTAGGAAGTTAAAGGTGTCATATCTTTTTGATGAAAAGCATAGGGAGGTCATGTCTTAAAAGCATATGTGGTAGAGTGATGGCAGATCATATGTAAAAGTAGCGTCAGTTGTTTCCATTTCATAGAGTATGGTAGTAGTAAAGTTGATGGCCAATCGCTTTGTATTGTTCAGCATTACTACTTTGTATCACGTTTTCGGACTGCAAACATTCCATTCTGTAATACAAAACTTCCTCTAATCAATGTGTCGCTGGGCAAATATTCCCTTCTGCTTGTAAAGTGTACCTTTGTTTAATCAAAAACAAATTAGGCACAGATTGTGTGATCAACCCAGGATATTAATTTCCTCAATATTTAGTTTACACTTAAATTCTGTGTAAAATGATGCTAAGACTCAATTGGTAGAATTGAGTGGTAGCAGGTTGGGTCAGCTCACACATACCTGGACACTAGCTTGATGTTTCATTGCTGTCTTTAGAAGTATTGACATTTTATTCTATTAAACTTATACTGTAATTGCTAGGGTTCTTTTATCATGGAAGCATGTATTATAATAAGATGCTAAATTATGTATTTTATCACTAATTGCTATTTTATTATTGCTGTTATTTTACTTTGAGGCATAATATCATGTTGTCTTTTGATTCGAACCCAGGACCATGGGTTAAAAGGCAAGTTCCTTAACTACGAATCCACAGCTCCAATGTATTTATCGTCAAATTCTCTGTATCCCCTCTCATTGAATTCACCCTACCTCATACAACCTATTGTACATAGCTTGGTAAAATACTGTTGTAGGCCTCCCCTCACTTATGCCATTCATTATCAATGGATCATTGACTTCTACTTAATCATCTCCGGTTTATTCATCATTAATATATTCAAACAAAATATTAAAGTTCACGTCATTATATAGGTTGTGTTGTCCATATGTGTATTAAACAGGTTTTGTATTTAAACATTGAAGGAACAAATACACAGGGTATTATATTCTTGTCATTGTGTTTGTTACCCATTCAAAAAGCATGCAATCTGAACAAACTTTACTAAAATATTAAGTATTTAATATACAGATATTTCTGCTCCATCAGGGTCATAGTTAAAAGATTAAAATAGGTCAGTAAGTGTTTCCTTTTTGTATAATTATAAACAGATTATGATAGTGCCAACTCCATTAATTGGAATTCAAATATAAAATTAAGCATGTTATTTAGATGTTCCAACTTGTGACATAACCTTCCTCATTTAATGAAGGTTTATATTTAGCATACTTCTTCCATGTTGCTATTTTTGTACAACTTTCCAAATATTCATTATAGAACAAATATAGCATATAATGTTATAGTATGGCGTATAGCATAATGTTATAGTATGGCATACATTCATTTGGTTCTAATTTAAATTTGCATATGTACAATGTGATAAACAAAAACCGTCTGATATATTGCAGTATGTGATATAATAAACTGTTGTTACTATTGATGTATTGATAAGAGAACAATTTTAATGGCTTTTTAAAATTCCAATGCTTGTTTATTTTAATAGAAGATGCTATTTTCTAAGTACTCAATGCATGGTGATATAAATATGCTAACATGTGCTAAACCTACCTTAATTTATAATGTATTTTGTCAAATTTAAAAACGAAGATTATGTTTCTCGTCACTTTTTTTGGGTGACCATTTTATTCAGTTTACTTATATGTTGAAATATACTGTAAATATCCTCATAATCAGTGTTTATCCAAGGACGAAATTTTGTGTTTTGTTTTTAGCCATCTTGGCGAGGACATAACAAAGGCCTCATCCTGTTGAAAATCCTTGACGAGTAACATTGTCTTTCTCTAATTTGGCCTAATTCTACTAAAGTACATGTTAATGATTTGTATAATTTTTACAAATATTTTATACAACTTTATTCTTTGCAAATCTAGAGTTAGATATTTAGAATTTTCTAAACATGAAATTTTTATTTATCTGTTAAATCCTTTACATACTTGTAGATTTCAAAAACATCTCAACTTGTTTTGCATGTGTATTTTTGTGTTCGTATTCTATGTTTTTCTATGTTATATACCCTATCTTCTGCCACATCATTTTTTAATGAAATGGTTATTCAATAAATCACTGTTGAAATACAGAGAAATTGGATTTGACAATAATTTGTATGTTTGTTCAAGTCTTGAAGAAAACTAAATATAAATATTTATCAAACTTGTAATATTACATTTAATTCATAAAGTGCCTTTAAAAGAGGCTTTCGGCAATATGGTTCTGTTGGATTACTCTAATTATTTGATTGGTCAACAGTTAACGACCTAACAGCATTACAACGACGTTGCAATGTTTAACAGCATTGTTTTTATAATTCTGACCAGTATCAGTATTGGACTTTGTTTTAATAGTTTCAAACCAAAATAACTGACCAATCAGATGAGGACACCTGTTTAGGTAGGCCTACGTTTTCAGATTCAGATTCAAATATATTTGGTCCTTGCGGAAACTCATTTAAGGCAACAATCACAATATAATGAAATCCAAAAATACAAAGAAATAAAAACTAAGAATAGCAAAAATACACAAAACAGTATAAAGTAAAAATATACAGAGATAAGACCTTTTAATGAGTATAGAGAAATTATATCTAGCCGTTATTGTTATGTAATCTGATGGAGAATGGAATGAACGAATTCAAATACCAGTTAGTTCTACATTGAGTGCTGTGTAGACGCTTGTTCACATTGTCATTTTATGGGACATTAAATTAAAGATCGAATTGTTTTATTGTTAGAAACATACACTGGGTGAGGCAAGGAAAGGCTAATTACAATACCAAGAGGAAGTTGCGCTGTTTCATCAATCCATTACTTTAGTTTCAACTTTGGGACAAATTTCTATTGAACCGAAATGTATAGAGGGCAGACTGTATCCGGGGAAATGACTGAAAGCAGAATATGACACCTGGACAAAATACACTACAGTACTTATATGATTTATGGAACGAATCATTATGTTAGTATGCATCTACTGTGCATTATACATTCAAGTAGACATGATAGCATTCCAAATAGAATGATTGATTGATTGATTGATTGATCGATCGATTAGTGAATACAATTATCGGGTACAATGCATTTGAATAAGGTATACGTATGATTTTCCACTTATGTACAGTAATTGTTTAGTCTTCAAAATGGCGGTAACCTCAACCAAAAAAGAAAACATTATTTATTTGACCGGTTTATTGATTAACTGATTGATTTGCGTTTATTAATTAATTGATTGATCAATTGGCTGACTGATGACGATGAATACAGTTGTCTTGTACAATGCATCCAAATACATAATGTTCCAATTATATTGACTGATTTATTGATTAGCTGATTGATTTTCTGGTTAATTAGATGGTCAGTTGTATGATTTATGATTGATTGATTGATTGATTGCTGACTGACTGATGATGAATACAACTGCTATGTACAATACATACAAATACACATGATGTCCCAAATAAATTTATTAATGTGACTGCTAGACCAATTTATTGATTAACTGGATTTTATTATTTAGTGGTTGTCTAATCGATTAGCTTATTGATTAAAACTTTAGAAATAAAATAAAAAATATAAAAAAAATATTGGGTGTGGTTGACTAAAAGATTGATTGATTAATTGAATAGTTTATAGATTGATTGATTGGTTTGGTGGTTGATTGGTTGAATGATTGATTGATTGTTTTATTGACTGACTGGCTGGCTGACTGATGAATACAATTGTCATGTATAATGCATACACATGATGTTCCAAATAAATTTATTGATATGACTGATTTATTGATTAACTGATTTATTGGTTGTCTGATCGATTAATTTATTTTTTGATCGATTGGTGAACATTCGTTCGCTTGATTTCAAGTGGCATAAAGAGATGACATAATTATATTCAAGAACACATTCAGTTTTTCCACGTGAGATCTTTTCACTAACTTGATTGGCTCACGTAGGCTAGCAACGTAACTTAACATAATGATCTCTGGTTATGTGACCATTATGTGTATTTGTACGTGAGACGAATAGGACGCCTCATTAGCAGAACAACTTTAAGGTCTTGTGCTTGTTTTGCCTGTTCTCTGTAGTTAAGTTGATAATTAATGTATATTTACGTTTTTTTAAACAAAAATAAATAAATAAATAAAAAGAAAATGGATATAAAATTAAATAACCTTTATAAATATAATAAATGAAATGCAGAAAAGGCTGTCTCTCTTTGCAAGTGGAAATGGCGCCGCGAGCAGCTCCCTGAGATGGATGTGTACGCCTTACAAGATGCCATTATTATTATTATTATTATTATTATTATTATTATTATTATTATTATTATTATTATTATTATTATTAATATTATTATTATTATTATTATTATTATTATTATTGGTATTATTATTATTATTAAATGTCAACGGAATGTCGTTTAGGCAATAGATACGTTTTTTCATACGTAAAAGGTGCTATTTAGATTTTGATAGGCCTATCCTATTATAGGCCCTAATGTTACTAAATTATCAAATCGTTATGTTGCATTAATATGCCTATGAATATTTATCAAGCCTACGATTATTTATCACATAAGTATAAATAAACCTTATTTAGAGAGCCTATAGATAAAGAGAATTTTTAAAAATCCAAACGCACTAAATTTAATAATTTATTTACGAAGATCAATGCTTTGTCTACTTTCAATAGGACACAGATTGAAACGAAGAAGGTTCGCTGAATTGCAGATTACCGCCAATTAGGCCTACATAGGCCTACAAAGAACACAAGCACTGTGTTATTTATGCGTCTGTAGTTTCGTAACGCCCTTGAGTTGGGGGCCGCAACTGCCCCAAAAGGGGACCCCGAGCTCTTCCTACTGTACCGCTTTCAGCACAGTAATAATAGAGCCTTGACCAGTCTTTTTAGCCAAGATTAGATAGGAAAATTACCCACTTCGTGAGTAAAAAGAAAAAGGCCCTCGACATCGCCCCTTCCCCCGCCGGCCCCATGAGTATTCGTTAAGCAATTGGTTTGTTTTAACCTCTGTTTAATTTTACATTAAAAGCTTAGTGCATATAACTTAGGCTATGCATAGAAAACAATGCAAATACTGTATTTAATTTGCTCATGGATTAAGCCCTGAGTTAAAAAGGAAAAGGGGTAGGCCTAAGTAAAGTCAATTCCACCGGGAAGAGGAAAGTTAACCAAGTTTATGAGATTATTTTTAGATCCTCAAACTCCTGCTCCACTTACAGCCAAGCCCTCAGCTCTTTAGTTTTGATAAACCAGTGTTCACCCGGCAGCAAGCGACCTGAATTTTTGTTCTACCAAAAAAACATGAATCAAGGGAAAATATAATCCGATCAGAAGATGATTTATTGATGTGACATCATTCATAAAGAAGTGCGTCAGGTGTCCTTGAGAATGTCATTTATTGCTACTTAATTTAGGGTTAGAAAAATATGAGAGAGTACACTATACTAAATACGATGTATGACATTTCATATCGGAATTTCTAAACATGGAATAATGCTAAATAATTAGACCAACATAGCTTGGTGACATAATTTAAAATATTACATTTTTGTTCGTTTTTCTGTTTTTAATTGGCGCAGCTTTCTCGCTTTACTCCACTCCGGTATTTTTTTTTTTGTCGAATCGTGGTTTATATTAATATGGTTAGGAAGTGGACTTTTTGAATATTAGGGAATGGGCATACTTTGTCATAACTGACGGATCGGAGGTATTTTGCAAGTCGTCCGGCCATTATAATATAAGCGGGACAGGGGCTAAACATATTTAGCTGTTAAACAGACCCGCTACGGGTACAGGATTTATGGTTAATGGGGTCTGGGTGCATATCCATCCCAACCCCACCATGTTGGTGAACAAAGCACCCCTGAATGCCCGGAAATAGCAGCTGGTAACCATTCGGAGCCGCTACCTCTCCCCTCAACCACCATGGTTTGATAAAATGGTTCCTCTGCCGGGAAATTGCACATGCATACTTGACAATAATGAATGTCCCTCACATTAACAGGGTTATACAATTTGATTGCAAGTAATGAGGACCGGCTTGACCAATAATACCATTGTGTCCACCCCAAAACATAATAGTTAGTTGTTATTTTATATTTATACCTCTAAACATTTTCAAAATTAATCTTAATTAGGACTACTAAAATTAAGGATGGAAAAAAAATGGAATGTACATAAACATACAAAAACAAGCCTCGTCATCCCCACCACTACCATCATCATCATCATCATCATTATCATCATCATCGCTATTAAAATCATCACCCCCGCCAATACCATCATCATCATCATAAGTATCATCATAATCACCACCACCACCACCACCACACACCATCATCATCATCATCGCCATCAACTTCATCATCAGTGTCATCATAACCACCAGGGGGCGGATCTGGGTTGAAATTTAGGGGGTGGGGGATCAAAATATTTCCAAAAACCCCAAAAATGAAAGGGGGTCCGGGGTTCTCCCCGAGTAAATGGTTATTCCTAGATGGCTTGAAATGAGCTTTCCCGACTTCTGAACTGTCTTTTAATGAATTTTAAGTTCTAAAGAGAAGGGGTATTCTTCCGGGAAAATTTTGATTGATTCCTAGATGGCGGGAAATGAGCTTTCCCGACTTTGACCTACTGAGTAGGTGTCTTTTAATGACTTAAGGACTTTAAAAGTCCTTAAAAATTCAAGGTTTTCCATGGTCAGATAAACTTTCTCATTATTTTTACAGTAAATAGGCCTGTTATATGTGTATACATCCATAACAAAATGAGTACCGGTAGTTGTATACGTGTTCTTTTCCCCATGAATCGATAACCCCCAAAGAGGAATGCTAAATAACGATAAATCGGATGATACTCAATTAGGCTCATGTGGCCGAATCTAGGAAAAATCGGACCAGGTTTTAAAAATTAACTAATTTTGGTAAAAAGCCATGAGCTAACGCTCATATTTTTGTATTCCATGACACCTTCAGATCACTTGGAGTCCTTTGTAAGTTGATAAATGCCACTTTAACAGGCCTGTAAGCATGGGGTGGGGGTGCGTACGCACTCCCCCTCCCAAATCACCAAAGGTCCACATTTTCAGGGGTAGAAAATTCAAGACACACTCTCACACGTTCCAGAAATCCATCCACCAAAAATCCTTGACCAATCAAGGAATGCCTCTAATTTGTCGTACAAGCAATGACTTTTAACTGCATTTATAAGCATGAGGAATATTAGTGTTTTTCCCTGCCGCTTGCGTGTCAATAACACGGCACGTACAAAATTCATCTCTATTTTTTTTATAGGTTTCACTAGATTCTATATTTGTTAAATTAAATTTGCGAGTGCCATTTCCGGCCACCTAGAGGTGCCATAATCATAGATTTTCTTACCTCAGCCCCACCATGGTTGGGTTATAGGTCCCAGTGGTGGATTCAAGGAGTATTCTCAAAGTCTCGCTCTTCATTTGGCTTGAAGTTTAGATAGAAAAAAGCCCTCTACACATTTCCAATTGTTTCATATTCATCATTTGCATATTTTATAATATATTTTAACACGATTAACAATAGCCTTTATTTTTATATGAAATATAAAGTACTTTAAGATAATACTAAATGTTCATTAAAATCACTAAAAATTATTTTAAAAAATAAGGCAAAAAAAAGCAATTTCGCGGTACAATAATACAATAAATATGCCTAATGTATCCTCGTTGATTGCTTCTGCAATACAATACGTACAATTGAACCAAATGTATTCTAATCACATGCAAAATTTAATCACCTTCTTCTTTCCCTGACGGGTTCCGGGCTCGATGAGGCGATTAACAGACTGCAGGGAGACGGACAGGGAGTCTCATTCAACTGACAGGCACTCGGGATGGCTATGCTAGATTCAGTGCATTTATGGCTTAGGGGTTTTATTTTAAATTATATATATATATATATATATATATATATATATATATATATGTTTATATATGTGTGTGTGTGTGTGTGTGTGTGTGTGTGTGTGCGTGTGTGTATGTGTTTATATATGTATATATATATATATTATTTTGTCATTAGTATTATTATATTATTTTTTTGTTATTAGTATTATTAGTGCGCTTTATAAATCTAATTATTATTATTATTTATTATTATTATTATTATTGCTGTTATTATTGTTATTATTATTATTATTATTACTATTATTATTATGATTATTCCTATTACGGTATTTTTTATTATCTATTTATTATGTTATTATTATTTATTGTATATTATTGGTGGTCATGTCTTATTTTGACCTCCTACCGCACACTTCTTTTTTTCTTTTGTTTATAAAATGTATTTTCAATTGTAATATTTATCGTTGATTAATTTATATTTTATGTGTGTGTGGTAAAAAAACAATAAAACAAACAAACAAATTCATAAAATAAAATTAATGTTTGATTGATTTAATACATTATGTAAAGTGCACATGTTTATAAAGCGTTATTTTAATATGAGTGGGTGAGCACGTTCCCCAACATCCCACCCCAAATCGAAAAAGGTCAAAATTTTAAGACAGTCGAAAATGTACTGAATACACATTTTTTTTTGTAATAAAACTTAAAAGCGAATATTAAACCTTAACATTTTAACCAATACTAGCTCCACAGCCCCAGCATGGAACAAGGTTTGGGTTCCGTTCTGGTGAACTTGGTATTCATGGTCACTTTGCAACAATTCGTGTCGCCATACTGTAAACACAACAAAAAATATAAAGTGTAATCAATGACAGCTACCACAAGCTACTTTAAAAAAGTGATTTCTATTTGTTATTATTCAAAGTCTCGCTTTTCATTTGGTTTGAAGTTTAGATAGAAACGCCTGAAGACAATTCCAATTGTTTCATATTCATCATTTGCATAATTTATTTTAACACGATTTTAGTAGCCTTAATTTTTATATGAAATATAAAGTACTTTAAGATAATACTAAATGTTCATTAAAATATATAAAAAAAATTATTTTTAAAAATAAGGCAAAAAAAAAGCAATTTCGCTGGACAATAATACAATAAATAGGCCTAATGTATCCTCGTTGATTGCTTCTGCAGGTAATAACACCAATACCATACGTACAATTGAAACAAATATATTCTAATCACATGCAAAATGTAATCACCTGACTCTCTCCCTGACGGGTTCCGGGGTCGACGAGGCTTCTTGTCGGTAATACGTCGGTAACCCTACGCTGAGTCTGGGTTCGGGCCTTGGCGAAGGCCCGGGCCTTGGCGAGGTTGAGTACTTAGCCTTGCGGCATCATATGATGATCGCTTGGCGGTGATACTTGACAGGACTAGGCGATTAACAGACTGCAGGGGAGATGCACAGGGAGTCTCATTCAACTGACAGGCTGTCTCTTATACACATCTAGATGTGTATAAGAGGCTTAGGGGTCGCACTGCTTCCTCCCTCCGTTCAGTTGGCTGGGGCCGAGCAAGTAGTTCCATCGTGCATTTAAGTGACCAGCGTACGAGGAGCGAAAACTTGAATACTAAAGAACAGAACACACTCGCAAACATGGTATTCACTCCAGAGCCTAAACACTCACTCTCTGGATGTTCGTGTTGAACATGCTGGAACTAACAACTAAAATGGAGTTATTCTGTACCAAAACGGAGTTATTTTTACCAAGCTGTTTTGTGATGCTTCCATGTGGGAATAATGTTAGTGTGGGAACTAATTTTATGTTTAGGTTTGGTATGGGTGTTAAGTTATTGGTTAGGGTTAGTGTTGGAAATAAGAGATGTCCTTTATATTTCCTCTAAAATAAAAACTACTAAAATCATGTTTATAAATAAATATAATAATAATATGTAATATAATATGTAGAGGGTACTTCTATCTAAACTTTATAATTTATAATATTTCTCTGCAGATTGATAAATGCCACTTAAAGCCTATTTTTTTAATCATTATTATTATTATTAGGGTTTATTATTATCATATTAATAGGCCTAATAATAATAATTAACAATAAATAATAATAATAATTATTATTATTATTAATAATAATAATAATAATAATAATAATAATAGGAATAATAATAATAATAATAATAACAATAATAATAATAATAATAATAATAATAATAATAATACATTTTATTTATCCATGACAATCGAATGCTAACATAATCTGTTCATGCTTTCGATCTACTAGTCCCACCCTACCATGTCTTTAATAATCCTCATTCATTCCTTGGTAGGATGATACTATAAACAATTAATATTTAATATGATAATGCTAATATGATAAGAAGTGTGAAGTACGGTACTATTCTGTTGTATCAGCAGCATTGTCCATATATTGCACTCAACTAATTTATATATATATATATATAGTATGTATTGATGATACTCCGTTATAATTTTTTCTCTTGTTTCTTAATCTTTTCTCAATATTTTTCTATTCCAGTGTGTTGACAAAGCCACAAATATCAGGAAAGAATGTTTGGACTCAATCGTGAAAGGGCAGCAGAACTTACCAATTATTTTATAGATAGCTAAAAATGTAGGCACTCATCAAGCTTTCTGCAAAATTCTGGATATGAAATTAATTAAAATATAGTGTACATTTTATTTTTAAAACATTTTCCTCTACAAAAGTATAAAAAATAATGTTAGCATTAATTAATGTAGGCTTTAATTATTGTAGGCTTTATGTATTAATTATTGTAGGCTTTATGTTTATTAATATTGTATTATTACTGCTATTGTTTATTTTAATAATAGAAAAAAATAATCCGTTTGTTGTAAAGAATAGGCCTATTGATTTTTGCCGAATGTACATGTAATACAGCATATGAATATAAAATGTATACATATATCCCAACTTGATTTCTCGATGCTTGAAAATAAATATCAAAATGAATTATGCATTTCTTCTCATTTTATTCAATAGCTGTGTTTATTGTAATTCAATAGCTAAAATATCCTTATAGGTTTAAACAAAAAGTGAAGAATTGCTGCATCAGACTTTTCTATTAAACTGTGGAGTAAAGAGTAAAAGATAAAACAAGAAATGAAATCATTTCGAGGACACCCTCAACAAAAAACATAAAACCTGAAATGACGTGTAGCTAAGCAACAAGCTCATGAATAATAATGAATATTCATTACACCTGTGCTAATTAGACTAACAATAAAATCTTTTTGGTCGATTTTGTCAAAACTGAGCAGCTAAAAGTTTTTATTGTTAGTCTAATGAGCACAGGTGTTACTAAATATGCATGAGCTGTAACCTAGCAACGGACGTCATTTCCTGTTTTGTAAAATTCGACAGCACCTTGCTCAGCTCTGAAAATTTCCGTAATTTGTTGGTATTATGTAAATATATTTGGAGATGTTAGTGTTTATAGGATATAATAGCCTATGATAGTGGTATATTCGAATCGAATTTATTATAATATATTTAATTCGATTATATACTGATTAATATCATGAAATATAGTATTATTATTAATGCAATTACGGCAAAGGAAGGACACACAATGATGTATTGCACAACAGTTTACTTTTATTTCATACATACTCGGAAATATTACATCAGAACAATATAAACGTAATATTAATAAAACATAAAGATTCTAGTTTTACATAATATATATATGCTTAGGCCTAATTATAGTTAAGTAGGTAATATCGTTCGAGGATTACTTGTTCGTTGTACAAGAAACATAATTTGCAAATTAATTAAATTCCAATAATCCAATGGCCATGGTATAAATCTATATCGGCGCGCAATAGAAGACCACATAAATCCGGCTATTGACAGTACATTGTGTTCCAGCAATGGACAATAATTGTCCATTGACTTCGTCGCACTTATTGATGGATCGGTAGATTTTACCAGAGACACTGAAATATAAAAGAGATTGAACTAGTGAGAAATACATTCAAAATATTTTCATTTTGGCATCTGTGTTAAAAAAAAAAGGCCTAAATAAGTATAAACCTCATTATAGCATTCATATTCACGAGATATATAGGAATACAAATTCAGAAAATAGAATTGATTGTTTGATTGATATAATACATTATGTAAAGTGTACATGTTATAAAACGTTATTTTTATATGAGAGGTGCGTCCGCTTTCCACCGTCCCACCCCAAATTGAAAAATGTCCACATTTTTAAGACATTCGAGAATTTGTTATGTTTTTTTGTAATAAAACTGAAAAGCGAATTTTAAATCTTAACATTTTAACCAATACTTTATCGGACCTCTGTATCGTCTTATAAAAACAAAATATGCGGTCCAAGCTCTTCCCCTTCACGGCATCAGGAGTTTATTTGACCCCTCCCCATTTTGTATGATCGTAACGTCTTATGTTTCCATCTGAGCATTGTTATTATCTATCTATTTATTTACATAGGCCCTATATTATCAATAAGTGCATAGACAACAGAATCCCGGTTGGGGCAACTATATTTATCTCAATAGAATGCTCAACAAAACAAATGTTAAGGAGCTATCAATCTGCATACAACGTTGTGTCGTCCTTTAAGGACTCATCAGTGCAGCTCAGATAAATTTGAGATTGAACCTTACTTTGCTTGTAACAACTCAGTTTAAAAGCGCTCGTAATACCATGCCATAGGTGAGAACGTTTGAGAATGTTATAAATATATATATAATATATAATATATATGCCTATATATATATATATATATATATATATA